>NC_092772.1:48038148-48338148 GCF_047496795.1 Chiloscyllium punctatum
TTAGTCCAGGATTCTCTCAAAGTCCACTTGCAGGTTGCGTTAATAATTAGGAAGGCAAATGCAATGATGGCGTTTATTTTGAGAAGAATTGAATATAAAAGCACGGATGTACTTCTGAGGCTCTATAAGGATCTGGTCAGACCACATTTGGTATGTTGTGTAGTGTTGGGCCCCATATCTCGGAGGATGTACTGGCCCTGGAGCAATTTCAATGTAGAATGGTCCCAGGAATGAAAAACTTAACATGTGAGGAATGTTGAGGACTCTGGGTCTATACTCAGTGGAGTTTAGATGGATGAGGGGTCATCTAATAGAAACGTAGAGAATACTGGATGGCCTAGATTGTGTGAGTGTTGGGAAGATGTTTGCATTGGTAGGGGAGACTAAGACCTGAGGGCACAGCCTTCTGGTAAAGGGAAGACCCGTTAGAACGGAGATAAGGAGAAAATTCCTCGGCCAGAGAGAGGTGAATCTGTGAAATTCACTCCATAAAAGGCTGTGGAGGCCTGATTATTGAATATATTTCAGACAAAGATAAATAGGTTCTTGATTGTCAAGGGAATCAAGAGTTAATGAAGAGAAAGTTAGAGAATGGGGTTGAGAAACTTATCAGCCATGATTGAATGGCAGAGCAGACTTTGTGGGCTGAATGGCTTAATTTTGGCTATAATGTCTTCTGGGTATCTTGGTGAATCCCATGCTGAAGGGACTGTTCAACTACCATTGAAAGACTTTTCCAATCCTTCCTTTTGCCCATGACCCCACTCGTTTTTTTGTCTGTCAGTATGTGTATCTGTGTGTGTGTGGTTTCTATCAACCTAAAAAGCAGGAACATTGGAGATGATTACTTATATAAGACCTTTAACTTTTATGCCAACTCCAGGAATACTGATGTGTGATTTCAAGTCCCAGTGAGATGTCACATTTGTTTTTTATCTTTTTTTGTGTAATTGACATCTATTCTTTTATTAAGTACAATCTGCAGTCTGTGTGATTAGGCACAAGGTCAACATGTAATCTATCAACTCAGAGAAAGTGAGGACTGCAGATGCTGAAGATCAGAGTTGAGAGTGGGGGTGCTGAGAAAGCACAGCAGGTCAGGCAGCATCTGAGGAGCAGGAGAAGGGCTCTTGCTCAAAATGCTGCTCGGCTGCTGCCTGACCTGCTGTGCTTTTCCAGCACCCCAGTCTCGAAGTAATCTATCAATTCAGGTTTCACTCTGCATTCTGACTTGTTCAACAATCCTGTCAGCTGAAAACGTAAGTGGGAGCTCTTCAATTAGATCTGAATTCCTTGAATTTAAGAGGGATCTGTGTCAATCTTAGAGCAACGGGTTTGCAGAGGTTTTTAATGTAACAGAAGTGTTGTGGTGACGTTTCTTGCATGCATTGTATTTTTAAACTGACTTTGAATGTCACTAGTCCCAACTGTACAATGCTGAATCATTCATGTTATGATCTGGTTGTAAATAGCTGAGACAGCAGGACAGATCCTTAGAGTAATCCACTTGTCACGGTCTGCTAATCCTGAAAATGTCCCCTGTATTCATTCTCTCAGTATTCTGTCTTTGACCTAATCCTCACTCCGTGGCAATGCGTTGGCTCAATGGTTGGTGTTAATTCTTCACAGCACCAGGGACCTGGGTTTAATTACACCTTCAGGCGACTGTGTGGAGTTTGCATATTCTCCCAGTGTCTGCGTGGGTTTCCTCACACAGTCCAAAGATGGCCATGCTAAATTGGCCAACGCACCCAAGGATGTGCAGGTTAGGTAGATTAGCCATAGGAAATACAGGGTTCCAGGAACATGGTAGACAGTGGGATGGTGTGGACTGGATGATCCAAATGTCCTGTTTCCACACTAAAGGGATTCTATGTTAACATAGTCCTCCAATTCCCCAGAGTCTCATCTACCTCAGTGTGACATCTTGTTGAAAAAAAATGTCAAAATGCAGCTATTTCAAACCTTCTCATTCAGCCAGTGTCGACACTGCTAATTATGGCCTCAGCCATCTCAAACTGATTTGTCAACCACAGTTTCCTCTTGGAAACCAAGGTAGCTCAGCTGAATCGTGTTCTGCACCTCATGGACATTGGCAGCAATGTGTAACATATGCATAAGAAACATAAAGAGAAATTGCTGAAAACTCAGCAGGACTCGCAGTATCGGGGCGGGGGGGGGGGAGGGGAGTTGATGTTTAAGGACTAGTAACCCTTCTTCAGAAATGTTTGTAGTTAGGAAACCGTTGGCATATATGCTGAAGATGGTGTGGGGGAAGGGCACAGGAGTAGATTTTAAATGGTGTCCAGAGATGATAGAACTACAGCTGAGCAGACAAAAGAATGGATGAAGGTCACCCTCAGAGAATCAATAGCTGCTAATGTGGACTGTTACCTAGACATATCGAAGGAAGAGAGAGGAGCCAGAGATAAATGAGGCGAAGGTGAGAGCAGGGTGGAAATTGGAAGCAAAATTGATGAATATTTCCAATTTAGGAGGAGAAACAGAGCACCGAATATGTCATTCATGTCTCAGAGAGTGTTATGCATGGCGGCTCGCAGAGGAATGGAACAAAGAATGTTCTAAGTTCTAAGCTGTGGCCATAGAAACCTGCAAGGATCTCAGTTATATCTGTCTATTGATAGGTTATGTGGAGCATACCCCTGCAAGTCACTAACCATCCTGACTTGGAAATATATCGTTGCTCCTTCTGTTTTGCTGGGTCAAAGTCCTGGAATTCTCCCCAACACCACTGTGCATTTCTCTATGCCAAATGATCACAGAGGATCAGGAAGGCAACTGACCACCACCTTCTCATGGTCAGTTACAGATCAGCAATGGACCCTTTCAGGGACACTATATCCCCCAAAGTATGAAAAATAAAGTTCTAATTCTGTGCTACATCCATCAGAGGGAGCAAAAATCAATGGGTTTACCTGGTACCCTCCCCTGTTTCTCATCACTGACTTTTTCTTTCTTTCTCCCTCTCTCTTTCTGTTTGTCTCTCTCTGGCACTCTCTGTTTCTCACTCTGAATCTTTCCCTATCTGTTTCTCTGTCTTTTGCTTTTTCTCTTTAACTATTCCTGCCTTTTTCTTGTTGTCTTATTGTTTTGCTCTCTGTATCTCTCTCGCTCTCTGTCTCTCTCGCTCTTGCTCTCACTCTCTCTTCTCCGCCCCTCCCGTAGGTCTGTCTCTGTCTCACTCTGTTTGTCACGTCTTGACTTAGAACATAGAACATAGAACAATACAGCACAGAACAGGCCCTTCGGCCCACGATGTTGTGCCGAACATCTATCCTAGATTAAGCACCCATCCATGTACCTATCCAAATGCCGCTTAAAGGTCGCCAATGATTCTGACTCTACCACTCCCACGGGCAGCGCATTCCATGCCCCCACCACTCTCTGGGTAAAGAACCCACCCCTGACATCTCCCCTATACCTTCCACCCTTCACCTTAAATTTATGTCCCCTTGTAACACTCTGTTGTACCCGGGGAAAAAGTTTCTGACTGTCTACTCTATCTATTCCTCTGATCATCTTATAAACCTCTATCAAGTCACCCCTCATCCTTCGCCGTTGCAACGAGAAAAGGCCGAGAACTCTCAACCTATCCTCGTACGACCTATTCTCCATTCCAGGCAACATCCTGGTAAATCTTCTCTGCACCCTCTCCAAAGCTTCCACATCTTTCCTAAAGTGAGGCGACCAGAACTGCACACAGTACTCCAAATGTGGCCTAACCAAAGTCCTGTACAGCTGCAACATCACTTCATGACTCTTGAATTCAATCCCTCTGCTAATGAACGCTAATACACCATAGGCCTTCTTACAAACTCTATCCACCTGAGTGGCAACTTTCAAAGATCTATGTACATAGACCCCAAGATCCCTCTGTTCCTCCACCTGACTAAGAACCCTACCATTAACCCTGTATTCCGCATTCTTATTTGTTCTTCCAAAATGGACAACCTCACACTTGGCAGGGTTGAACTCCATCTGCCACTCCTCAGCCCAGCTCTGCTTGATGTGTATGACTCTGCCTACAGTTAATCCACTTGGATCTGCAGGTTGCACATAGAAATCGGTTAGTTGGCAGTACTTTTGACAGCATGATCTATAATGTGATTTGCTGTTTTAAATAAGCCAACACATAATGTAAATAAATTCTTTACAAACAATTGATCATGAGCAAGAGTTACGAGGTTAGGAATAGGAAGATTTCACTGATGAATGTGTGACTTAAGAGCTGGACTGGGATTGTTATAGTGGGCTTGAATGGAAAGAAGTTTGTTCAGTGTGATCAAGCAGAATCTCTCATGGAGTATGTAGATAGCCCTATTAGGGAAGGAGCAAAACTTGACCTCTTAGGAACTAAGGCATGGCATGTGACAAATGTTAGTAGGAGGACACTTTTGGGACCAGTGACCATATTTGTGCTAGTTTTAAAATAGTAATGGAGAGAAAGGTAGGTCTTATCCACAAGTTAAAGTTCAAAATTGGGGTAAGGCCAATCTTGATGGTGTTAGACAGGAATTTTTAAAAATTGATTGGGAGAAGCTGTTTGCAGGCATCTGGTGAGTGGGAGGCTTTCATCAATGAGTTAATGAGGTTTAAGGGCCACCAAGGATAAGGCTTTCAGAAGTAGGGAACCCTAGATGACATGAATTATTGAGGTCTTGGTCTTGAAAAAGGAGGCATATGGCATGTATAGGCAGTTGAGATCAAGTGAAGTCCTTGAAAAGTATAGAGGTGTCAATGTACACTTGAGAGAATTCGGGAGGGCTTAAAGGGGACACAAGATGGCATTGCCAGCTAAAGGAGGACCCAAAGAGATTCAACATGAAGGGCAAAAGAGTAACTAAGGAGGAAATCGGGCCTCTTAAAGGTCAACAAGGTCATCTACTTGCAAAGCCACAAGTGGCCGTCAAGAAAGCTATATGTGCTAGTGAACTTGGAGAAATAAATAGGGATGTCTCAGAGTGTCCACATTACAGAAGATGATGTTTTGGAGTCTTAAACCACGTTCAGGTAGATAAATCCCCAGGACCTGAAGAAGCATATCCCAGGACTTTGTGGGAGGCTAGAGAGGAAATTTGCAGACCACCTAGCAGAGATATTTGTATCATGGATAGTCACGGGTGAAGTATCTGAAGATTGAAGGGTCGCTAATGTTGTGCCATTATTTAAGAAAAGTTGTCAGGAAATGCCTGGGAACTACAGACCAGTGAGCCTTATGTCCACGGTGGACAAGTTGTTCGAGGGGACTCTGAGGGCAGGATCCAGAGGCATTTGAAGAGTCAAGAGCTCATTTAGGATAATCAGAGTGGCTTTGTGTGTGGGAAATTGTGTCTCACCAATTTAGTTGAGTTTTTTTGGTAGCCAAGAAAGTAGATCCAGTGCAGTAGATATTGTCTCCATGGACTTCAGCAAGGCCTTTGATAAGTTACTGCATTGTGAGTTGTTGAGTAAGGTTAAATCTCACGGGATCCAGAAAGAGCTAGCCAAAATGGATACAAAATTAGCTTGACTGTAGAAGACAGAGGGTGGTGGTAGTGTGTTGTGTTTCGGACTGGAGGCCTGTGACCAGCAGTGTGCCACAGGGATTGGTGCTAAATCCACTGATTCATCATTCTTCCTGAAATTTTGGAATGAACAATAGGTGAGAAATGGGTAACTCAGAGATGTGGGCCGAGTGTGGGAAAGAGGGACTTGGAGTCATAGAAATGTACAGCACGGGAACAGACCCTTCAGTCCAACCTGTCCATGCCGACCAGATATCCCAACCCAATCTAGTTCCACCTGCCAGCACCCAGCCCATATCCCTCCAAACCCTTTCTGTTCATATACCCATCCAGATGCCTTTTAAATGTTGCAATTGTACGAGCCTCCACCACTTCCTCTGGCAGCTCATCCCATAGACACACCACCCTCTGCATGAAAATGTTGCCCTTTAGGTCTCTTGTATATCTTTCCCCTCTCACCCTAAGCCTATGCCCTCTAGTTCTGGACTCCCCCACCCCAGGGAAGAGACTTTGTCTATTTATCCTATCCATGCCCCTCATGATTTCATAAACCTCTATAAGGTCACCCCTCAGCCTCCAACGCTCCAGGGAAAACAGCCCCAGCCTATTCAATCTCACCCTATAGCTCAAATCCTCCAACCCTGGCAATATCCTTGTTAATCGTTTCTGAACCCTTTCAAGTTCCACAACTTCTTTCCGATAGGAAGGAGCCCAGATTTGCACGCAATATTCCAAAAGTGGCTGAACCAATGTCCTGTACTCAATACTCTGACCAATAAAGGAAAGCATACCAAATGCTTTCTTTCCTGTCCTATCTATCTGTGACTCCACTTTCAAGGAGCAACGAACCTGCACTCCAAGGTCTCATTGTTTAACAACACACCCTGGTACTTTACCATTATGTGTCAGTGCTGCTAAGATTTGCATTCTCAAAATGCAGCACCTCGCATTTATCTGAATTAAACTCCATCTGCCACCTTTCAGCCCAATGGCCCATCTGATCAAGATCCTGCTGTAATCTGAGGTAACCTTCTTCACTGTCCAACACACCTCCAATTTTGGTGTCATCTGCAAACTTACTAACCATACCTTTTATGCTCGCATCCAAATCATTTATATAAATGACAAAAAGTCGAGGACCCAGCACCGATCTTTGTGGCACCCCACTGGTCACAGGCCTCCAGTCTGAAAAACAATCCTCCACCACCACCCTCTGTCTTCTACCTTTGAGCCATTTCTGTATCCATGAGCGACTTTTCCCTGTATTCCATGAGATCTAATCTTGTTCACCAGTCTCCCATGGGGAACCTTGTCAAATGCCTTACTGAAGACCATATAGATCACATCTTCTGCTCTGCCCTCATCAATCCTCTTTGTTACTTGTTCAGAAAACTCAATCAAGTTTGTAAGACACGGTTTCCCACACACAAAGCCCTGTTGACTATCCTTAATCAATCCTTGCCTTTCCAAATAAATGTACATCCTGTCCGTCAGGATCCCTTCAACAACTTGCCCACCATCGATGTCAGGTTCACTGGTTTTTAGTTCCCTGGCTTGTCCTTTACCCTCTTTCTTAAACAACGGAACCACATTAGCCAACATCCAGTCTTCCAGCACCTCACCTGTGACTTTTAATGATACAAATATTTCAGCAAGAGGCCCAGCAATCACTTTCCTAACTTCCCACAGAGTTCTAGGGTACACTTGATAAATCCTGGGGATTTATCCACTTTTATGCGTTTCAAGATATCCAGCACTTCCTCCTCTGTAATATGGACATTTTTAAAGATGTTACCATCTATTTCCCTATGTTCTAGATCTTCCATTTCCTCTTCCACAGTAAACACTGATGCAAAATACTCAATTAATTTCTTCCCCCATCTCCTGTGGCTCCACACAAATGCTGCCTTGCTGATCTTTGAGAGGCCCTATTCTCTTCCTAGTTACCCTTTTGTCCTTAAAGTATTTGTAAAAACCCTTTGGATTCTCCTTAACTCTATTTGCCAAAGCTATCTCATGTCCCCTTTTTTGCCCTCTTGATTTCCCTCTTAAGTATATTCCTACTGCCTTTATACTCTTCTAAGGACCCACTCAATCTATCATATCTATTATGCAGATAGTCAAGTATTTTTAGCGATCCTGACATGAGACAAAGGCATTCTTCTGTATTGTATGATTCTATGATCTGTATTTTTTTTCGAACTTGTCATGATGGCAAAGCAGCAAAGCTGAGAATACACAGGCAAACGCTGCACTTCTGGTGCAGCCTTACCATTAAAGCAATCACCATAAAGAGGCAAAACAACTGAAAGAACAACTAAATTCGAATTGTTGTCAAAACAGCAAACAACTCAGGTATCCATTACACAGCCATGTCTAACATATTTTCAATTTTCCAGTACACCCTGAGACCACTATCTCGTCATATCACACAGGAGCTCATAATCTCAGTGCTGATTCAGCATTCACACTCTTTTAAATGTACAATAGATACCTTCCATTTCAGAACAATGGCTGATAGCCTTTTACACCAAGGATCACACTCTGATGTCCATAAAGTTCTACAATCAGAACCAGCTATCTGGAGATCTAGGAGATAGAAACTGTAGAGATTTAAAGGTTCTAATTTCCAGTATCTGTCATTCTTTTGTTTTGTTTTGAGATTTTACAGGTTTAAATCAAACAGAGATACAGAGAGCTGGGTGACGAAGTGGAAAAGAAAAAGAGTAGCTCAGTGATGGGGCGAAAGGCTAGAGAGATTAAATAACTGAAAAAAAATGATAGGGCAGGGTGAAAGGAAATGGTCATGGAACAAATAAAGGAACAAAACACATCACCAGAAAAGAATCTAAATATTGGAATATTGTGGTCTCCCTGCTATAGGTAAGATGTTGTTAAATGTGAAAGGATGCAGAAAACAATGATGTTGCCAGGTTTTGAGAGCTTAAGCTATAGGGAGAGGCTGAATAGACTGGTCCTATTTTCTCTGAAGTATCAGAACCTGAGGGGGTGACCTTATAGAAGTTCATAACATCATGAGGGGTTATGGATAGGGTGAATAGCCAAAGTAATGTCTTAGCATAGCGGAGTCCGAAACTAGACGGTATAGGTTTGAGGTGAGAGGGAAAATATTGAAAACAGACCTAAGGGGTAATGTTTTCACACAGAGTGTGATGTGCTCATGGAATGATCTGCCAGAGGTAGTGGTGGAGGCTGGTACAATTACATCTGGATGGGTACTGGCAAATGGGAGTAGATTAATTTAAGATATCTGGTCGGCATGGGTGAGTTGGGCTGAAAGGTGTGTTTCTGAGCTGTACATCTGTATAACTCCGTGGCTCTATGACAGTCTCTTCATAAATGGCATCAGCCTGGTGAACCTTCTCTGGACCCCCTCCTGTGCCGATATATCCTTCCTTTAATAACTTAACCAAAATTGTTCATAGTAGGCAATATTAGATGTTGTGTAAGCCTTGTATAGTTTTAGCAAGATTTCCCCAGTTTTATTCTCCATTCCCTTTGAAATAAAGGCCAAAATGTCTCTTGCCATCCCCCTTACACACTGAACCTTTTCTCATATGCAAGAGAAACTAAAGATCGACTGCAAAGATCAGTGTGGGTCTTGAGGGAGAAATCATGTTTAACCAATATTGCATTTTTTTCAAGGAACAATGTGCGCTCCTGATAAAAGGGAAGTGGACAAACAGATCTTGTATTTCCAGAAGGAATTTTGCAAGTTGCTACTTAAAATGTGATTGTACAAATACAAAGGTATTGTTTCCATACTGTAGCGAATCTAATCTAATCTATTGTATGCGGAGTAAGACACAAGCGCTGAGAGAGGATTGGCTGGATACGAGAAATGAGGTCCCACAGGGATCTGTGCTAGGGTCTCAGCTTTTTACCAAAGATATCAATACCATTGATGAGGGGTTAGAAGGCAGAGTACACAGCCAGATTACACAGACAGGTGAGAGAGTTTATCGTGAAGGAGACATAAGAGGATGCAGTGAGACTGAGTGAGTTCACAAAAATCTGGCAGGTAGGGTATAATGCAGGAAGGTGTGGAGACAATGCAAAAAGGTGGGGTGAGGGAGAGAGTTCTAAAGGCCCACAGTCAATGCAGAATCTCCATGTGATCAGCTATCTGTGTCCGGTTTGGGCAGGTTTAAATGGTCAACTATTTCCAACGAAAGGAACATTTTGTGGAATTTATCAGTGGTTTCCCACTTCCTCATTCTAAAAAAGAGTCACCCATCTGCACTTTATAATTAAATAGACAGGGGGTTAACAGCAAAGGAAGAGGGCATTCAGTCTCGGCAGAGGGTCCTGGCAGTTCCTCCCCAGGCAAGCAGTCGGAGAGGTCATTGGTAAGTAATGAAACCAATGCAATTCACTTACACGGCCAATATCTTTTTTTTATTGATTTATGGGACTTGGGTGTTGCTGGTTGGCCAGCATTGATAGCCCATCGGTGTTTGCCCTTGAGAAGGTGGTGGTGAGCTGCCTTCTTGAATCGCTGCAATCCATCTGCTGTGGATTGACCCACAATGTCGGTGGGGCTAAGGTTGATGCCAGGTGGCCCGTCTGGTTTCATTTCTTTGTTGTGAATTTGATGATGTTGTGATGTGACAAATACAGATCAATAGATTGCTGTTTAATCTTGAGCTCTGGGCCTGTTACTCTCAAACAGCATGGGGCTAGTTCAAGCCCTTCAGTCCAATTAGACACAAACAAGTGCACTCAGCCCATTTAGCACGTTACACTGGACAAGTATGGGGTCCATTCAGCCCAACAAGCCTTTAGCATAGGAACAGGAGGAGGCCCATTCAACCCTCTTGAACCCGTAACACAGGACCAGGAGAAAGTCCATTTAACCCCTCAGGTCTGTGAGAGAGGAACAGGAGAAGCTCCATTCAGCCCCCTCATACCTTGTTAAATTCTGCCCAGGTCTATAGAGAGACAATATCAGGAAACACAAAGGGTTAACAGTTTGTTAGTAATCCTGGGCAAACTGCTGACATCTCACTTGAGCCAACATCCCGATCCCACTCACAGTGACACATCGGCAATTCTGATTAAATACACAAGGGGAACCCCACAGGAAGTGGTCATTCCATCCAGACAGAGTGTGTGGGCAGTTACTCCACAGGCGAGCATTCAGACAGGTCCAGGATAAGTAAAGTCACAACAAGAACTTACTGTCACAACCAGGATCGTTGTTTGCTGATGTTGTTACTTTGTGAAGACAGATTCCAATGATTGATGCCTTTGAAAGATTTCTATTTGTTTGTGACTTCTGGCTTTAGGGTTCAAGACAGTAATACAGAATTTCAGGATCAAGGGACATGGCGTATGCAGAGACAGCAGTTATGGGACATCCTAAGGAGGTAAAGACTGCTATGAAATTCAAACTTTTTGTTCCTTTACCTTCTTGAAACTTTCTAACTCTCTGGGAAGCATTTATCATCCCACAGAGAATCAAAGTAGTCAGTGAGGACATGGTCGAAAAGCAGCTCTGATCTCTGGAGACCTATCGACAATAGTTGAAGTCTCACCAACTCCCTTCTCTTTCAGAGCTTGACAGGGAGAAGCCGGTGAAATATCTGGGAGTAGACACTGATTGAGAAATCTTACTTCCTGCAGTCACTTCTTCAAGGTAATGTCATCGTCAGCTTTGACAGATTTATGTTTAATATTGTTTGTAAAAGCTCATTGTTATTGAGCTCCGTCTGGGAAATCAGTGTAGCAGTGAGGCAGTGTACACATTCATACCTAGTCCTGGTCACCCATCACATTGCGCTCACTGATATACACTGGCTCCCAGTCTGACAAAGAGACCCCACAGTGTACATTGCAGAGGGAGATTTCAGAGGGAGGGAGTTGAGAGGGGTGACAGAGGGATGGGAAAACAGTGGTGATTATCATAAAGTTGAAACGTTGTTAACCAGTGGAATTAAGTGAACAAGAATTCAGTCCTGGGGGTAACCTGTGATAAAACCTGGGGAATGATGTTTAACCTGACACTGCAAGTTCAATTGCAATTTTTTGAAATTTATGCTTTTTACTGGTTTAGTTAGAATTTCCCATGAAGACAGTACAGCAGCTCCTAGAATAGACAGACTGGTCAGCATCGCACTTCCTGTTTATTCTCACTGTGCTAGAAACCTCAATAAGGGTGTGAGATAACCGACAGAGAGAAGGGAGAGTGCAGGCTGTCATATTCCCATGAAGGTGAAGGGCAGGACAATAGGCTGAGAGAATCCTGAATGTCAGTGGATGCACAGGATTGGATACGGGGAAAAACCCTTTTGACAGATTTTGAGGGCTCAAAGCACTAAATGCCTCAGAAGAAAATACAGGGGTTTACTGAAAATGGAAATTAGGAGAACAATGAGGAGACATGACGAAGCAATGGTGGGTACCATTAAGGAAAACCCAAAGGTGTTTTATAAGTGTATTTGGGCTCAGAGAAAAGGCAGAAAAGGAGTAGGCCCCATTGGGGACTAAACAGTCAAACTGTGCGTGTGGAGCCAGAAGACACAGCTGAGGTTCGAAATTAGTACTTTGTATCTGTATTCACTGTAGAGAAGGACAAGGTAATTCTAGGATGCAGGAATCCCTGTTTCTGTAATGACCCTCAGCCCTTACACCCCTCTCTATCTCTGTAACCACCTCCAGCCTCTATAACCCTCCATATCTCTGTCGCCTCCTCCAGCCCCAACATCGCTCCTGATCTCTGTCATCTCCTGCAGTCCCTACACCCCTCCCTATCTCTGTCACCTCTTCCAGCTACTACAACTCTCCCTATCTCTGTTACCTCCTCCTGCCTCTACACCCCTCCTTATCTGTAAACTCCTCCAGCCCCTATCACCCTCCCCTATCTCTGTAACTTCCTTCTGCACCTACACCCCTCCCTATCTCAGTCACCTCCACCAGCCCGGATGAACATCCACAATCTCTGTGCTCCTGCAATTCTTGAGTATCTCTTGATTCCATTGCTTCCCCATTGATTGGTGTGTCTTCAGCTGCCTGGGGGCCCTTAGCTCTGGCATGCATCCATAGACCTATCCAAGTCCATTTATTTATCTCTCTCTATTTCTGTCAATCTCTCTCTCTCTCTCTCTCTCTCTCTCTCTCTCTCCCCCTTTGTTTCTGTCATCTCTATCCCTGTTAGTTTCCCTCACTCTTTCTCCTGCTCCCACCTTTTCAATGCACGACTTCAACAATGTCCTCTTCAACCAAACCTTTCATTGCCTGTTTCATGATATCCCCAAGCGGACCTCGGAGTGACACTGTGCTTGATTGAGATGCTGTGGTTTCTTCATATTAAAGGCATTACGTTACTGCACAATTGATTTCTCAATCAATTTCGATAGTGCCAGTCTGTCGGAAGGTCAGTACTGAAGGAGTGGGCACTGTTGTACGTCAGTACTCAGGGAGTACCACACTGTCAGGGGGTCTGTGCTGAAGGAGTGGGCACTGCCGGAAGGTCAGTACTCAGGGAGTACCACACTGTCGGAGGGTCAGTACTGAAGGAATGCTACACTGTCGGAGGGTCTGTGCTGAAGGAGTGGGCACTGTTGTACATCAGTACTCAGGGAGTACCACACTGCCAGAGGGTCAGTGCTGAAGGAGTGGGCACTGTTGGAAGGTCAGTACTGAGGGAGTGCCACACTGTAGGAAAGTTGATATGCAGTGAAGAAGGCATATGGCGTACTGGCTTTTATTGGTAGAGGAATTGAGTTCTGGAGTCCTGAGGTCATGCTGCAGTTGTATAAGACTCTGGTGCGGCCGCATCTGGAATATTGTGTGCAGTTTTGGTCGCCATACTATAGGAAGGATGTGGAGGCACTGGAACGGGTGCAGAGGAAGTTTACCAGGATGTTGCCTGGTATGGTAGGAAAATCCTATGAGGAAAGGCTGAGGCACTTGGGGTTGTTTTCATTGGAGAAAAGAAGGTTTAGGGGTGATTTGATAGAGGTGTACAAGATGATTAGGGGGTTAGATAGGGTTGACAGTGAGAACCTTTTTCCACGTATGGAGTCAGCTATTACAAGGGGGCATAGCTTTAAATTAAGGGGGGGTAGATATAGGACTGATGTTAGGGGTAGGTTCTTCACTCAGCGAGTCGTAAGTTCATGGAATGCCCTGCCAGTAGCAGTAGTGGACTCTCCCTCTTTAGGGGTATTTAAGCGGGCATTGGATAGGTATATGGAGGATAGTGGGTTAGTGTAGGTTAGGTGGGCTTTGATCGGCGCAACATCGAGGGCTGAAGGGCCTGTACTGCGCTGTATTCTTCTATGTTCTATGTTCTATGGCATCGTGTTAAACGAGGCTGACTTGCAGATGATGTTAGCATTATCAGTCTGGCCGTGTGTGGTTTGTCACTGCCTTGCTATTTTGGGGAGCAGACTGTGTGGAATTCTTGCTCTCGGTTGGGTTTCCTTGCTACAAATCCGCTCTGTCTAATAATGGCAGAGGTTTCTGGGATATCTTGCTGCAATTGTTCAGGGGCCTTGTTGAGACCATACTTGGTGTGTTTTAGTCTTCTTATTTGAGGAAGGATGTTCTAGCGATGGAGGGAGTTTGGCAGAGTGTTTCTCAGATTGATTCTGGGATGGCAGTGCTGATGGATAAAGAGAGACTGGTCTGGTTAGCAATACATTCACTAGCATTTAGAAGAGCAAGGGGAGAGATCTCAGAGAAACCAATAAAATTCTAATTTCAGAGGGTAAACAGAGGAAGGGATTCCAATCTAAGGATACAGAGTAAACCCTTTTGGACTTTGATGAGGAGAAATACCTTCACCCAGAGAGTGGACAGCCTGTGGAATTCTCTACCACAGAAAATATTTGATGCGAAAACATTGAATATTTTCAAGAATCAGATAGAGGTAGTTCTTAGAGCTAAAAGGATCAAAGGCTATGGGGGAGAAAGAGGAAAAAGGGGCCTGAGTGGGAGAATCAGCCTTGATCAGATTGAATAGCAGTGCAGGCTAGAACGGCCAAATACCTAATCATGCACCTGGTTTCTCTGCCTCTATGGTTCTAGGAACTGGTTGGCCATTCGGCTCCTCCAGCCTGTTTCTCCTCCATTAGAATGTCTCCATGCCCACCTCCTTCTCGGTGAACTTGATCCTACTACCCCCCCCCTCACCCATTATTGTCAAGAAGCTGTCTATCTCTGCCATAAATATTTTAATACTTAAACACATCTCATATGCCATCAATGTTGAAGGAATTGTGTTCCACAGGCGCATGCTTCTGTGAGAGAGAAAGAGAGAGTGAGAAAGAGAGAGAGTGCAGGATTCCCTACTGATCTCCAGTTTCAGCTGATTTTAAACCAAATCCTCGCTGGTCAAGACCATTTCACAAGGTAAGCATCATCTAACAGTCCTCCCTGTTCTTCGAAACAGTCGGTATGCCTTGTAGCGACATGCTCGGGACATTATCACTACATCGTAACATGTGACCTGAAGATGTAATGGTCTCAGATTCATGTTTTTGGGACATTGGTTCGAATCCTACCATGGGAACTGGTGAATTTTGAATTCAGCAAAATGAAAATCTAATCTAATGACGAGCATATGAACACTGTCAATTGTTGGATAATCCGATTGGAGTCACTAAAATCCTCCAGAGAAGGAAATCTGCCATTCTTCTCCGGTCTTGCCCTATGTGTGACTCCAGACTCACAGCACTCAAAGATCCCTCTGGACATACCCTCTTGAGGGTCCTGGCATTTACTGTATATTTAACTTTTGCATGTGTCCTGCCAAAATGCTGTGGAGGTGCCACTGTTAGACCGGGGTGGACGCAGTTAAAACTCGTGCAACATCAGCTTATAGTCCAACAGGTTTACTTGGAAGTACCAGCTTTCAGAGCACTGGTGCTTCATCAGGTAGCTAGTGGGGCAGGATCATCGCACACAGAATTTATAATAAAAGATCAAAGTGTCAAACAACTGATGTATTGAACACATCTAGATTACTGTTAAGTCTTTAATCACTTTAGAATGGGGTTGCAAATTTCAAGTGATTAATATGTAAATCCCAGAACTTCTTTCAAGTCACTTTCCTGAGATAACTTAAGGTTTTATGAAAAAAAAATGACAACTCAGCTCAGATAATTCATTAAATGGGTGAGGTTCCTACTTTGGAAATAGAACTGGTCTGACTCAAGGTTGGAATATAGACAGATTCTAACTTCACACCCTTTAATGCATTGTCTGAGCTGAGATGTCACCTTTTTTTGAATAAAACTCGAAGTTATTTCGGGAATGTAATGTGAAAGAAGTTCTGGGACTTCCATATTAATGAATCGAAACCTGCAACTCGTTCTAAGTGATTAAAGACTTAACGGCAATCTAATACATCATATTAGTTCAATACATCATATCAGTTGTTTGACTCTTTGATCTTTTACTATAAATTCTGTGTCCTAAGATTCTGCCCTACTAGCTACCTGATTAAGGAGCAATGCTCCAAAAGCTTGTATTTCCAAATAAATCTGTGAGACTATAACCTGGTGTTTTGTGTGATTTTTAAAAATGAATCACCTCACACTTATCCTGATTAAACTCCATCTGCAGTTTCTCTGCCCAACTTTCCAGATGATCTGTATCCATTGATGACTTTCCTGACTATCCACTACTTCACCAATGTTCATGTCGTTTGCAAACTTATTAGACAGACCATTCAAATTTTCACCCAAATTATCTATATGTATCACTAAACATTCCATTCGCAAAGACCTGAAGAGAAATGGAACACCACTGGTCACAGACTTCTCGTTATAAAAACACCCCTCCACAACTATCCTTTGTGTTCCATGACCAAGGCAAATTTGTATCTAACTGACCAACTCACTGTGGATCCCATGTGCCTTAACCTTCTCAACCAGTTTACCTTTTCAAATGCATTAGTAAAGTATGAGTAGACAACATCCATGGCCCTACCCTCATCAGTATTCCTCATCACTTACTCAAAAAGCTCATTCAAGTTTGTGAGACATAATTTCCCTGCATAAAGCTATGGGGACTATCCCTCATCAGAACATTCTTTTCCAAATGCAAGTAAATCCTGTGTCTCAGAATCTTCTCCAATAAATACCAATTAGAATATAAAAATAATATCTAACACCTTCGTAAAAACATTCATTGTTTTAGCCTCAACTGCTTTTTGTGACAGAGAATTCTACAGGCTCCCCACTCCATGGATGAAGAACATTTACTCATCTCAGTCCTAAATGGTCTACCTCTCAGACTGAGACTGAGAGCCCCTGGTTCTGGAGTCTCCAGTCATCAGGAGCATCATTCCCGTATTTACAGTGTAAAGTCCTGTTAGAATTTTAGGTGCCTTACATCTCTCTTAGTACTGACTCTCTGACAGTGTGGCGCTCCCTCAGTACTGACCGTCTGACGGTGTGGCACTCCCTCAGTACTGACCGTCTGACGGTGTGGCACTCCCTCAGTACTGACTCTTCCACAGTGCGGCACTCCCTCAGTACTCACTTAAAATTGGCCTCCAATACTACTGCCCTCCATCAGTACGAATCCCCCAAAAGTGCCGCACTCCCTCAGAACCAACATTTCTTCACTCCCTCAGTACTGATCCTCTGACACCATGGCCGTTCCTCAACACTGTCCCCCGACAGTGCGGTACTCCCTTGATGCTGGCCCTCCACCAGTTCGGCACTCCCTCGGCACTGACCGTCAGACAGTATGGCTTTCCTTCAGCACTGACGCTCTGACAGCGCGGCACTCCCTCAGCACTGACCCTCTGACAGCGTGGCACTCCCTCCGCACTGACCCTCAGACAGTGTGGTGCTCCCTCAGCACTGACGCTCTGACAGCGCGGCACTCCCTCTGACAGTGTGGCGCTCCCTCAGCACTGACCCTCCGACAGTGTGGCACTCTGACAGTGTGAGACTCATTCTGCACTGGTCCACTCAGATGTCTTCCAATTGGGGCTGGTTCAGTTAGTGAGTAGGAATTTAGACATTTAGGATGTAAATCTTATCATGAAATGTCTCCATTTCTCTTCAGGTCTTTGCGAATGTTGTGCTTCATCTTGTCACTGCTCCTGTCTTCAGTCTGTGGTATGTGTCTTTCAAAATGTACATCTACAGCAAACAGGTGAAGGAGCCTTGTTGGAGTGAGGCAGGGATAGAGAGGGAGATTGGAACATTTTCGTTCAAATAATTTGGATAGAACAGGTTTTGTCAGGTGTGTCCAGGAATGGTTCTTGACTCAATATGTAGATAGGCCAACTAGATGGGAAGCCATATTGAATTTTGTGCTTGGCAGGTGTCAGATCTCTCGGTGGGAGAGCATTTTGGTGATAGTGATCACAACACCCTGACCTTTACTGTACTGTTGGAGAGGGATAAGAGCAGATGGTATGGGAAACTAATTGGGGGAGGGAGAATTACAATGCAATTAGGCAAGAACTGTGGTGCCTAAATTGGGAAGAGATCTTCCCTGGGAAATAGAGTCATAGACATGCACAGCATGGAAGCAGACCCTTCGGTCCAACCAGTCCATGCCGACCAGATATCCAAAGGCAATCTAGTCCCACCTGCCAGCACCCGGCCCATATCCTTCCAAACCCTTTCTATTCATATACCCATCCAAATGCCTCTTAAATGTTGCAATTGTACCAGCCTCCACCACATCCTCTGGCAGCTCATTCCATACACGTACCATCCTCTGCGTGAAAAAGTTGCCCCTTAGGTCTCTTTTATATCTTTCCCCTTTCACCCTAAACCTATGCCCTCTAGTTCTGGACTCCCCGACCCCAGGGAAAAGACTTTGTCTATTTATCCTATCTGTGCCCCTCATAATTTTGTAAACCTCTATAAAGTTACCCCTCAGCCTCCGATGCCCCAGGAAAAACAGCCCCAGCCTATTCAGCCTCTCCCTGTAGCTCAGATCCTCCAACCCTGGCAACATCCTTGTAAATCTTTTCTGAACCCTTTCAAGTTTCACAACATCTTTCCAATAGGAAGGAGACCAGAATTGCACCCAACATTCCAACAGTGGCCTAACCAATGTCCAATACAGCCGCAACATGACCTCCCAACTCCTGTATTCAATACTCTGACCAATAAAGAAAAGCATACCAAATGCCTTCTTCACTATCCTATCTACCTGCGACTCCACTTTCAAGGAGCTATGAACCTGAACTCCACGGTCCCTTTGTTCAGCAACACTCCCTAGGACTTTACCATTAAGTGTATAAGTCCTGCTAAGATTTGCTTTCCCAAAATGCAGCACCTCGCATTTATCTGAATTGAACTCCATCTGCCACTTCTCAGCCCATTGGCCCATCTGGTCAAGATCCTGTTGTAATCTGAGGTAACCCTCTTCACTGTCCACGAATTTTGGTGTCATCTGCAAACTTTCTAACTGTACCTCTTATGCTTGCATTCAAATCTACATTATGTTAATGACAAAACGTAGAGGGCCCAGCACCGACCCTTGTGGCACTCCACTGGTCACAGGCCTCCAGTCTGAAAAACAGCCCTCCACCACCACCCTCTGTGTTCTACCTTTGAGCCAGTTCTGTATCCAAATGGCTAGTTCTCCCTGTATTCCATGGGGAACCTTGTCGAACGCCTTTCTGAAGTCCATATAGGTCACATCTGCTGCTCTGCCCTCATCAATCTTCTTTGTTACTTCTTTAAAAATCTCAATCAAGTTTGTGAGACATGATTTCCCACGCACAAAGCCATGTTGACTATTCCAAATCAGTCCTTGCCTTTCCAAATACATGGACATCTTGTCCCTCAGGATCCCCTCCAACAAGTTGCCCACCACCGAGGTCAGGCTCACCAGTCTATAGTTCCCTGGCTTGTCTTTACTGCCCTTCTTAAACAGTGGCACCACGTTTGCCAACCTCCAGTCTTCCGGCACCTCACCTCAGCAAGAGGCCCAGCAATAATTTATCCAGCCTTTCACATCATTCTCGGGTACACCTGATCAGGTCCTGGAGATTTATCCACTTTTAACCGTTTCAAGACATCCAGCAATTCCTCCTCTGAAATCTGGACATTTTGCAAGAAGTACCATCTATTTCCCTACAGTCTATATCTTCCAAATCCTTTTCCACAGTAAATACTGATGCAAAATATTCGTTTAGTATCTCCCCCATTTTCTGTGGCTCCACACAAAGGCCACCTTGCTGATCTTTGAGGGGCCCTATTCTCTCCTGAGTTACCCTTTTGTCCTTAATATATTTGTAAGAACCCTTTGGATTCTCCTTAATTCTATTTGCCAAAGCTATCTCATGTCCCCGTTTTGCCCTCCTGATTTCCCTCTTAAGTATAGTGCCTTTATAGTCTTCGAAGGATTCACTTGATCTATCCTGTCTATACCTGACCTCTGCTTCCTTCTTTTTCTTAATCAAACCCTCAATTTCTTTAGTCATCCAGCATTCACTATACCTACCAGCCTTCCCTTTCACCCTGACAGGAATATACTTTCTCTGGATTCTTGTTATCTCATTTCTGAAGGTTTACCATTTTCTAGCCGTCCTTTAACCTGCGAACATCTGCCTCCAATCAGCTTTTGAAAGTTCTTGCCTAATACTGTCAAAATTGGCCTTTCTTCAATTTAGGACTTCAACTTTTTGATCTGGTCTATCCTTTTCCATCACTATTTTAAAACGAATAGAATATGGTCGCTGGCCCCAGAGTCCTCCCCCACTGACACTTCAGTCACCTGCCCTGCCTTATTTCCAAAGAGTAGGTCAAGTTGTGCACCTTCTCTGACAGGTACATCCACGTACTGAATCAGAAAATTGTCTTGTACGCACTTAACAAATTCCTCTCCATCTAAACTTTAACACTATGGCAGTCCCAGTCGATGTTTGGAAAGTTAAAATCCCCGACCATAACTACCCTATTATTCTTACAGATAGCTGAGATCTCCTTACAAGTTTGTTTCTCAATTTCCCTCTGACTATTGGGGGGTGTATAATACAATCCCAATAAGGTGATCATCCCTTTCTTATTTCTCAGTTCCATCCAAATAACTTCCCTGCATGTATTTCTGGGAATATCCTCCCTCAGCACAGCTGTAATGCTATCCCTTATCAAAAATGCCACTCCCCCTCCTCTCTTGCCTCCCTTTCTATCCTTCCTGTAGTATTTGTATCCTGGAACATTAAGCTGCCAGTCCTGCCCATCCCTGAGCCATGTTTCCGTAATTGCTATGATATCCCAGTCCCATGTTCCCAACATGCCCTGAGTTCATCTGCCTTCCCTGTTAGGCCCGTTGCATTGAAATAAATGCATTATAATTTATTAGTCCTACCTTGTCCCTGCCTTTCCTGACTGTTTGATTCACTTCTGTTCTCAACTGTACCAGTTTCACATTGATCTCTTTCCTCACTATCTCCCTGGGTCCCACCCCCCAACCTTACTAGTTTAAATCCTCCCAAGCAGTTCTACCAAATCTCCCTGCCAGTTCCAATTTAGATGCAATTTAGATTCCCTTCCAATTTAAATGCAATCCGTCTTTCTTGTACAGGTCATTTCTATCCCAAAAGAGATTCCAATAATCCAAAAATGTGAATCCTTCTCCCACCCATACACCAGCTCCTCAGCCATGCATTCATCTGCTCTGTCTGCCTATTCCTGCCCTCACTAGGTCAGAGAACTGGGAGTAATCCAGATACTACTACCCTTGAGGACCTCATTTTTAAATTTCTGCCTAACTCTCTGTAATCTCCCTTCAGAGTCTCAACGTTTTCCCTTCCAATGTCGTTGGTTCCAATGTGGACAATGACCTCTTGCTGGCCCCTCTCCCCCGTGAGAACATTCTGCACCCTCTCTGAGACAGCCTTGATCCTGCCACCAGGGAAACAACACACCATTCTGCCTTTTCTCTGCTGGCCACAGAAACGTCTGTCTGTACCTCTGACTACAGAATCCCCTAACACAATTGATCTCTTGGAAGCTGACATACCCCTCGTTGCATTAGAGCCAGCCTCAATACCAGAAACTTGGCTGTTCGTGCTACGTTCCCCTGAGGATCCATCACCCCCTACATTTTCCAAAACAGCATTCCTGTTTGAAATGGTTATATACAGCTTTCATTTGTGGGGGATTGAGTTTAAGAGCTGCAAAGTTATTGCTGCAGCTCTATAGAGGCCTAGTTAGAGCATACTTGGAATATTGTGATCAGTTCTGGTTGCCTCATTATAGGAAGGATGTGGAAGCTTTAGAAAGAGTGCTGAGGAGATTTACCAGGATGCTGCCTGGACAGAGGGCATGTTTTATGAAGAAAGGTGGAGGAAACCAGGGCCTTTCTCATTTGAGTGAAGAGGGATTAGAGGTGACTTGAGAAAGGTGTACAAGATGGTGAGAGGCATAAATAGAGTGGATTGCCAGAAACTTTTTCCCAGGGCGGAAATGGCTATCTTGGGAAGGTGGGAGAGGGGGCATAATTTTAATTTAATTCGAGGAAGGTTGAGGATAAGATGTCAGAGATGGATTGTTTACACAGAGAGTGTTGGATGCGTGTGTTGCACTGCCAGCTGTGATGGTCAAATCAGATACATTAGGGACACTTAAGCGACTCTTGGGTAGGTACATGGAAGGTAGTACAATGGAGGGTATGTAGCTTAATCTCACTTTTGAGTAGGATAAAAGGTCGGCATAACATTGAGGGCTGAAGGGCCTGTACTGTTCTATGTTCTGCAAAGTGGAAAATCTGATTGGAAGCTTCACCTCAAAAAGCTTCAGGATTGAGGTGCGCTGTGAGTGACATTCCCAGGGCAGCCCTTTCCCAGTGTAAATTCCCCAGTCTCTGTCACCACTCGCTGCATGAGATCACTGACCCCTGTCGCTGAGTCCCTTTCACCAGTCATCCTCCTTTTGTTCTCTCTCCTGCATCATTTCCCAGTCCCAGAAACACCTCGATTATAAACTTCCCACTTTTGGTTTCGAATCCTTTCACCACTCCTCCATACCTTGGGCGACTGTCTGTGTAGAGTTTGCACATTCTCCCTGTGTCTGCATGGGTTTCGTCCGGGTGCTCCAGATTCCTCCCACAATCCAAAGATGTGTAGATCAGGTGAATTGGCCATGCTAAATTGCCCGTATTGTTAGGTACATTAGTCAGGGGTAAATGTATAGAAATGGGCCTCTTTGAAGGGTCGGTTTGGAATTGTTCGGCTGAAGAACCTGTCTCAATACTGTAGGGAATCTAATCTAATCTAATCTAATCTGCGTAACCTTCTCCAGCCCCCTACACCACTTCCGATTGTTGTAACCTTGTCCAGCCTCACAGTGTAAGTAAAGACAGTGTGTGATAGGCAGAAAATATCCCTCTGCTTCAAACTTGCACACTTCCAGTTTCCATTTCCATCATTTAGAACACACTCTGAGCTTTATGCACATTTCCAGTCTTCGCATTTCTCGGTCAGACCCACATTCGGAGCACCATGCACAGTTCCAGTCTCCGTACCCCTCAGTTAGACCCACACTCGGAGCATCGTGCACAGTTCCAGTCTCTGTACCCCTCAGTTAGACCCACACTCGGAGCACCATGCACAGTTCCAGTCTCCGTATCCCTCAGTCAGACCCACACTCGGAGCACCGTGCACAGTTCCAGTCTCCGTACCCCTCAGTTAGACCCACACTCAGAGCACCGTGCACAGTTCCAGTCTCTGTATCCGTCAGTTAGACCCCCACTCGGAGCACCGTGCACAGTTCCAGTCTCTGTATCCCTCAGTTAGACCCACACTCGGAGCACCGTGCACATTTCCAGTCTCTGTATCCCTCAGTTAGACCCACACTCGGAGCACCGTGCACATTTCCAGTCTCTGTATCCCTCAGTTAGACCCACACTCGGAGCACCGTGATCAGTTCCAGTCTCCGTATCACTCGGTTAGACCCACACTCAGAGCACTATGCTCAGTTCCAGTCTTGTATCCTCAGTTGGACCCACAATCTGAGCATGGTACACAATTCCCAGTCTCCATGTCCCTCCATTAGACCCACACTCTGAGCACTGTGTGCGGTTTTCTGGTCTCCATAGTATAAGTGGATAGTCAAGCATTACAGAGGTGGACCAACTTGAGAATGTGAAACATTGATCCAGAGTAGAGGGGCTGGATAGGCTGTTCTAGGATATGATTTTGGAGGAATTCTGATGGTCTCTCTCTGAAATGATGTCCGTGCTCAGGGGCAGCATTTATGAGGGAACTTGGAAGAATGTTCCATGATATTCCACAGCTTTATCCCTCTCCCTGGCTTGAATTGAGCTTTAATTCCCATTATAGATGGTCCAGAAGGTAATGTTCGCAGTGAGGCACAGGGAGAGGTGAAGGAGGGAGTCTGAGGTACCTTGATCTGTAACACCAGGAGTAATCCAGGAGCTCTCTACACTTGGCATAAGGACCATGTGAACACAACATCTGACAAGGGGATAGGGAAAGTCGGGACCATTTTCTCCATCAACCCCATGGCTTCTAGAGATTATTACGACAAAGCAGAAAACTACTTTGGAAGCTTCACTTCAAAGAGCTTCAGGATCAGGATATCCTCTCCCAGGGCCAACGTCCCTTGCTATCTGTCATCGAAACCAGCCCTGACAACCATCCATTTCCTTTATAGCTTCCTTGACACCCTAGATCCCTTGCTGTATCCGTGACCTTCTACAGCCTTTACACCCCTCCCTGTCTCTGTAAATTCCTCCAGCACCTACGCACTTTCCCTATCTCTGTAACCTCTTCAAATTGGACCTGTCAAGTATTGCCTGATTCCCATTGCTCTGACATCATGTGTCGTGCCTTCAGCTGCCTGGAGGTCAGGTATTCCTCCCTACAGCCGTCCATCTCTTTCTCTCCCACTCTGTCTCCTCCTCTAGGATGTACCTCAAAAGTGACCTCCTCTGACACATTGATCACCTGCCCTTACTCTTTGTTGATGCAGCTTCGAGTGGAGCTGTTGTTTCATCCCTTGCAGTCCATATCCTGGTGAAGCAGGTGCTACACAAATGCACATTGCATCTTATTGCCATTGTTGGACAAATTTCCTGGGTTCATTTTCTGATCAGCAATTTTTCTGATGTCACCCAATCCTACCATTATCCCATTCGTCCTCAGTCGAAGCAAAACACTCAGAGACACAATGTAGTTTTACCTCCTTCATCTTTATTCCGGACCCTGGAGGGAGAGAGAATGATCACCCATGTGCACAGAGATATGAGTTCATGGTCTTCTCTGGAAGGCTAGTTTCTCAATGAACTATGTAGCCATTTTACAGGGAGGAGCATCCAGATACAGCAACACACCTGTTGAGGTGGTGACCGTTAACAATCAGCAAGTGTTAATTATTAAGTCATCTGCTGTTAGACAATGAATAACCGGTTTCATATAATGAATACTTTTCACCTTGTTAAACTGACCTCACATATTGAATGCTTAAAATATTTTTAAATGCATCTACCTAATGAATGCTTTTCCACCTTGTTAACCCATTACCCTTGCCTCCAACACCCCATCGTTAACTGTAAATTGTTATCTGATCTGAGTAATGCTCAGCTGAATCTCTTGTTTCACAAAACTCAGAACTTAACTCTTTCCCTGCCTGCTTATACTCTATACACATTCTTAGTATGACACCGCGTGCAGGGCTGGATAGGTGAAGGATTCTGAAACCTTGGATAAACCTCTCTCCCCGCAGATGGGCCGAGAAATGTGGAGATTATTCCTGAGGTTACAATGAAGGAGGGGACTGAGATCACATTAACGTGCTGAAGTGAAGCCAGCCCCCCAGTTCATCTGTACAGCTGGTGGAAAATGTGCAACAGACAACGTAGAGATCTGCGAGAAAATACCATCACAATTAGGATTCAACCAATCAGGGATGATGCATCTTGTAGCTACATCTGTACAGCATGGAATTCTGTCAGTTCCTGGGATTCTACACCCAAACACATTAATGTAGAGTGGAAGTAAATACGGTGCAGGATATGCAGAAAATATCTCTTAGTTCCACACCTTGAGCACTGTGCACAGTTCCAATCTCCGTATCCTACAGACCAAACTGGGAGCACTGTGCACTGTTCCAGTCTCCGTTTCCTTCAGTTAGACCCACACTCGGAGCACCTGGGGCATGATGCACCATTCTGGTCTCTGTAACCCTCATGTATTGCCCACATTTGGAGACCTGTGCGCAGTTGCAATCTTCATATTCCTCAGTTAGATCACACTCGGAGCACTGTGCACAGTTCCTTGGTCCTCGTAGTATAGATAGATTGTCAGGCATTAGAGAGGAAGGTGCACTTGAGAATGAGAAATTCTGGAACTGAGCAGATGGGCTGAATGGCCTATTCCATGATGTGATTTCTGAGGAATTCTAGTGTTCTCTATCTGAACTAATGTCAGTGCTCAGAGGCAGCATTTATGAGGGGATTTGGGAGAATATTCCACAGCTTTATCCTGCTCTCTGGCCTGAATTGAGCTGTAATTCCTTTTGTAGATGGTCCATTGTTCGCAATATGCCACAGGGAGAGGTGGAGGAGGGAGACAAGGTTACCTTGACCTGTAACTCCAGGAGTAATCCAGGAGCTCGCTACACCTGGTATAAGGACAATGTGAACACATCAGCTAACAAGGGGACAGGGAAAGTCCTGACCATTCACTCCATTAACCCAATGGATGTTGGTGATTATTACTGCAAAGTGGAAAACGTGATGATTGGAAGACAAACCTCAAAGAGCTTCAGGATTGAAGTGCTCTGTGAGTGACATTCCCAGGTCGACCTTTTCCCAATGTAAACTTCCCGGTCTCTGTCACCACTCATTGAATGAGAGCTATTTATCCAAGATGCAACCGACCCCTGCCCCGTCTCTGACTCACACTGAGTTACTTTCCCCTCTCACTCCCTCTCCTGCATTGTTCCCCAGTCCAGCAGCACCTCGAATGTTAACTTGCGATTCATTTTCAAATCTTTTCATCACCGTCTCCTTATCTCTGTAACCTTCTCCAACTCGGAACCCAGCTCACTATCTCTGAAACCTCCTCCAGCCAACACACCCTTCCCTATCCCTGTCACTTCCTCCAGGCTGTGTACGCTTCCCTATCCCTGCAACGGCCCCCATTCTCTACACCGCTCCCTATCACTGTCGCCTCCTCCAATCCTGCGATTCAAATGTTACCTGGTTCCCATTACTCGGGCATCATGGGCCATGCCTTCAACTGCTCGGGTGCTCTCTCCCTGCACCCCTCCATATCTCTTTCTCTCCCTCTCGTTCTCTTCGCCCCCCCACCTCCTCCAAGATGTACCTTAAAAACAACATTTTCTCCTGACATAATGATCACCCACCCTTGAGTTTGTTGAGGCAGTTTGGAATTGGTTTGCTGTTTTACCCCTTGCAACCATCTCCTGGTTAAGCAGGTCCTATGCAAATGCACATTGTCTTTTATTGCCATTGTTTGTCACATTTCTTCATTTCATTTCTGATCAGCAAGCTTTCTGCTTTCGCCCCTCCCCCTTCCTGCGAGACCACTGGTTTCCTGCGGACTTTGGATATTTGAGGGACTCTGAAATCTTGGATGAACTTCTCTTCCCACAGTTGGACCAAGAAACATGGAGATTATGTCAGGAGATGCAGTGAAGGAGGGAACCCAGATCACAATAACGTGTCGAAGTAAAGCTGGTTAATACGTACAGCTGGTGGAAAGTGTGCAACGGACAGTGGAGAGATTTGTGAGGAAATACTGACACAATTAGGATTCAACCCACCAGGTATGATGCATCATGCAGCTACACCTGTACAGCATGGAATTCTGTCAGCTTCCAAGAATCTAAATCCAAACACATTAATGTGAAGTGTAAGTAAAGAAGATGTGGGATATGCAGAAAATAGCCCTCAGACCACACTCGGAGGACTGTGTACAAGCACAGCCTCCGTATCCCTCAGATCACATTCAGAGCACTGTGCACAGTTCCCTGGTCTCTATATCCATCAGTTAGACCACACTCGGAGTACTGTGCACAAATCCCTGTTCTCCATGCTTAAGTTGGGTAGTCAGGCATTACAGAGGAGGATGCAGCTGGGAAGGAGAATTTCTAGCATGGAGAAGAGGGGATGAATGGCCTCTTTCAGGATGTGAGGATTGAGGAATTCTGGTGGATTGCTGTGGACACAGCAGCTAACAAGGGGACAGGGAACATCCTGACCATTCGCTCCATCACCCCAACGGAATCTGGAGATTATTACTGCGAAGCGGAAAACATTATTGGAAAACAAACTTCAAAGAGCTTCAGGATCGAGGTGCTCTGTGAGTGAGATTCCCAGGTTGACCTTTTCCCAATGTAAACTCCCCGGTCTCTGTCACTGCTCACTGCATGAGAGCTACTTATCCAAAATGTCACTGCCCCCCAGTCTCTGAACTCACAGCGAGTCCCTTTCTCGAATCACCCTCTTCTCACTCCCTCTCATGCATCGTTCCCCAGTCCAGCAACACATGATTATACATTTCCCATTATAGGTTTTCAAATCCCTCCCATCACCCCCTCCCTATTTCTGTTACCTCCTCCAGCCCCAACACTCCTCCCAATCTCCATAACGTTCTCCAGTACCTACCCCCTCCCTATTTCTGGAACCCGCTCTGGTCCCAAAACCTCTCCCTATCCTTGTATCATTCTCCTGCCTCGACACCCCTCTCTGTGTCTGTAACCTCCACTGGTCCTTACACTCCTCCCTACTCTGGACCTCCCCCAGTCCCTACATTCCTCTCTGTCTCCGTAATGATCCCCATTCCCTACACCCCCTCCCTATCCTTGTAACACCTTCCAGTTTCAGCCTCTTGAGTATTTTCCGATCCACTCTCCTATTTGCAGCCCTGAACTTTGGCAATCTGTCCTTAATCTGTTTTAAGATTAGATTAGATTACTTACAGTGTGGAAACAGGCCCTTTGGCCCAACAAGTCCACACTGACCTGCGAAAGCAACCCACCTAGTCCCATTCCTCTATATTTACCCCAGCACCTAATACTACTGGCAATTTAGCATGGCCAATTCACCTGACCTGCACATTACCTCTCACCCTTTCTCTTCCTTAAAAGCTGAGCCCTTTAATTGAAAAATTGTAAAGTTATCTGCCCTGTGGGATCTGTGACCGATTTTCCTGTTACGTCACCCCTTGCAATGTCTCTCTTAGTGAGTGATGCTCAAGTAATGCTATATCTCACTGAGAGTCTTGTCCCTTTCTGTCAGATGCCCCGCGGAACATGAAGGTGTCGATCTCTCCATCGGACAGTACGATACACGAAGGTGACAACATCACCCTGACCTGCACCAGCGACAGCAACCCCCCAACCAGCTGGTACAAGTGGGAACGGAGACAGAGAGAGGAGACTGAGACTCTGGAATCATCTGAGAGAGACCTGACCTTGTACAGAATCACTCACAGACAGGAGGGTGTGTACTCCTGTGAGGCGGGGAACTCAGTCAGTGCCAACAGATCAGACGTTTGCAGGATAATGTTTGGGAGTAAGTAAGCAGCCCTGATATTGATGTCTGACTCCCTGCCCTCACACTGAGTGTTCAGCACAGCCCTCAGTGTTCACATTGCTCTACTCCCATTTGTCAGTCGCCTCAAATAACAGCTGGGAGGTTTTGACAGTTTACAGCTTGAGTCATCTCAGCTGAGGAAGGATTTGCTTAACTTAGAGTCAGCACATTGAGGGTTCACCAAATTGAATCCTGGAATGTAGGGCAGAGAAGAGATACAGTCAATCATAGAATGTCTGTAGGGTGTAAAGAGTCCATTCAACCCATCAGGTCCACATTGACCCTCTGATGAGCATCCCAGATACAGCCTAGCTTCATATCCCCACGTTTCCATTGGCTAACTCACCTAGCTTGCACATCCCTGGACACTATAGGACAATTTTGCATTGCCAATCCACACTAACCTGCACATCACTGGACAGTATGAAATAAGAGGTGGTCCCACTGTATTCCAGTAAATTCTAAAATAACCAAGGGGAGGAAATAAATACAGTAATGCTCACAAGAGGAAATGAACCAGGGAAACTAGTGGGAGAAAAGGCCAACAAGTCCCCTGGACCTGATGGCATGCAGCCTCAGGTAATAAAGGAAGTAACTAATGTTAGAACTCTCATTATTTTTGTTTGTATTGTTTTACCAGTTTTGGTTGGAGTTGTGAATTGGGAAGTATGAGCTGAAAAGGAACTGTGGAATTTGGGATAGCTTGAGGTAAAAGGAAGATCGCAGATCAACAAGCATCTGTTTGTTTGTGAGGGCAGGCCTGGAGGATAATTGCAGGCAGATTCTTGGTTAAAGGAATTCCAACAGACAAAGTGAAGGGTATTGTGTTTAAACAGATAGCAGAAGGTGGCTATTAACAAGGTCTGTATCTGGGAATTGGTTCCAGCAAGTCTGGAAGAGGCCCTATGTTGAAGCAGACAGCAGTTGTTTAATGGTTATTGAGACCTCAGGAAGAGGCGATCAGACTATCAGGGCAGAACCAGAACTGAAGTAATTTTGTGTATTTGCTGTGTAGATGAGTTTGGCTTCTAACAAAGGCAGCTTGAAGATTTGAAAGCTCTGTGCCAAATCTGTCATGTCGGCGTTTAGAATTCCAAAGAGTAGGAAGTTGCATTAGAAGTATTGGTACTTTTGCCTGGGTGAACTGAGAAGGTGACCCTAATCAGTGTTTTGAAAAAGCAGCCCCATTCCTACCTGTGAAACAATGCAACATGAAAATAGTTTCGGCAATCTGGCCAATTATGATATTTCTTTTATGTTAGTTTGTCTGTCTATCTGTCTTTTGTGTGAATGGGGTCTGAAACCAAATGTTTCGGGTTTGAAACGTAAACATTAATTAGATTACAGAGAGATCATTTTCTCTTTGCTGAACTTATTGTGTATTTAATAAATAGTGAAGTGTTTTGTTTCAGGTACAAACTGGTTTCTGAAATTTCATTATTTGCAAAGTATGGGATTGCTTATTCAAACGTCTGGTTAGGAACCACTGAGGTGCTCGTTGAGGCCTTCAACAATGTTACTGTGTTGCAAATACAGTAGTTCAATGGCTGGTTTAATTTGGTTATTTCACTTTGTGCCATAAAACTGTCATGATACACTGGCACTAGAGCAAAAAGTGTACAAAGTCACCATATCTGGCATGATCCTAGGAACAAAGATATCTAGGCACAAAATCTTAGGTATGAATTAGAAAAATGAAAAGTAAGATCAAAAATCAGCATTACAGACCTTCTAAAGCTCGGTGCAGAGGCAGCTTTTGAGGAGATGCTGCACTTGCTCTGAATATACTTATAAAAAGCCTTGGGATTTTCCTTGATCCTGTCAGCTAAAGATATTTTATGACTTTCTTTTTAATCTATTCCCTAACACTCTCAATTCCTATTACAGAATCACATTTCTTTTTTTTTGGTATAGACATGTACCACAACAGCTGGTTGTTCACCCTCCCCCTTCAGAATGCCTGGCAGCTACTCTGGAGCTCTGACCAGGAGAATAATATCTCATTCAAGAGTCCCATTTGTGGACATAGAGAATCATAGAGTCATATAAGGTCACCCCTCAGCCTCCAACGCTCCAGGGATAACAGCCCCAGCCTGTTCAGCCTCTCCCTATAGCTCAAACTCTCCAAACCTGGTAACATCCTTGTAAAACCTTTCTGAACCCTTTTGAGTTTCCGATAGGAAGGAGACCAGAATTGCACCCAATATTCCAACAGTGGCCTAACCAATGTCCTGTAAAGCCGCAACGTGACATGCCAACTCCTGTACTCAATACTTTGACCAATAAAAGAAACCATATCAAACGCCTTCTTCACGATCCTATGTTCCTGCGACTCTACTTTCAAGGAGCTATGAACCTACACTCCAAGGTCTCTTTGTTCAACAACACTCCCTATGACCTTAGCATTAAATGAATAAGTCCTGCTAAGATTTGCTTTCCCAAAATGCAGCACCTCGCATTTATCTGAATTAAATTCCATCTACCACTTCTCAGCTCATTGGCCCATCTGGTAGCCCTCTTCGCTGTCCACCACACCTCCAATTTTGGTGTCATCTGCAAACTTTCTAACTGTACCTCTTATGCTCGCATCCAAATCATTTATGTAAATGACAAAACGTAGAGGACCCAGCACCGATCCTTGTGGCACTCCACTGGTCACAGGCCTCCAGTCTAAAAACAACCCTCCACCACCACCCTCTGTCTTCTACCTTTGAACCAGTTCTATATCCAAATGGCTAGTTCTCCCTTTATTCCATGAGATCTAACCTTGCTAATCAGTCTCCCATGGTGAACCTTGTCAAATGTCTGGCTTATTCCCTGACTTGTCTTTACCGCCCTTCTTAAACAGTGGCACCACGTTAGCCAACCTCCAGTCTTCCGGCACCTCACCTATGACTATCGATGATACAAATATCTCAGCAAGAGGCCCAGCATGATACTGTCATGATACACTGGCACTACTGCAAACTCACAGAGTTCTCGGGTACACCTGATCAGGTCCTGGAGATTTATCCACCTTTAACCGTTTCAAGACATCCAGCACTTCCTCCTCTGTAATCTGGACATTTTGCAAGATGTCACCATCTATTTCCCTCCAGTCTATATTTTCCAAATCCTTTTCCATAGTAAATACTGATGCAAAATATTCGTTTAGTATCTCCCCCATTTTCTGTGGCTCCATACAAAAGCCGCGTTGCTGATCTTTAAGGGCCCCTATTCTCTCCCTAGTTACCCTTTTGTCCTTAATATATTTGTAAGAACCCTTTGGATTCTCCTCAATTCTGTTTGCCAAAGCTATCTCATGTCCCCGTTTTGCCCTCCTGATTTCCCTCTTAAGTATACTCCTACTGCCTTTATAGTCTTCTAAGGATTCACTTGATCTATCCTGTCGATACCTGACATATGCTTCCTTCTTTTTCTTAACCAAACCCTCAATTTCTTTAGTCATCCAGCATTCACTATACCTACCAGCCTTCCCTTTCACCCTGACAGGAATATACTTTCTCTGGATTCTTGTTATCTCATTTCTGAAGGCTTCCCATTTTCCAGCCATCCCTTTACCTGCGAACATCTGCCTCCAATCAGCTTTCGAAAGTTCTTGCCTAATATCGTCAAAATTGTCCTTTATCCAATTTAGGACTTCAAGTTTTAGATCTGGTCCATCCTTTTCCATCATGATTTTAAAACAAGTACAATTATGGTCTCTGGCCCCAAAGTGCTCCCCCACTGACATCTCAGTCACCTGCCCTGCCTTATTTCCAAAGAGTAGGTCAAGTTTTGCACCTTCTCCAGTAGGTACATCCACATACTGAATCAGAAAATTGTCTTGTACGCACTTTACAAATTCCTCTCCATCTAAACCTTTAACACTATGGCAGTCCCAGTCAATGTTTGGAAAGTTAAAATCCCCGACCATAACTACCCTATTATTCTTACAGATAGCTGGGATATCCTTACAAGTTTGTTTCTTAGTTTCCCTCTGACTATTAGGGGGTCTATAATACAATCCCAATAAGGTGATCATCCCTTTCTTATTTCTCAGTTCCACCAAATACCTTCCCTGGATGTATTTCTGGGAATATCCTCCCTCAGCACAGCTGTAATGCTATCCCTTATCAAAAACCCCACTCCCCCTCCTCTCTTGCCTCCCTTTCTATCCTTCCTGTAGTATTTGTATCCTGGAACATTAAGCTGCCAGTCCTGCCCATCCCTGAGCCATGTTTCAGTAATTGCTATGATATCCCAGTCCCATGTTCCCAACCCTGCCCTGAGTTCATCTGCCTTCCCTGTTAGGCCCGTTGCATTGAAATAAATGCATTATAATTTATTAGTCCTACCTTGTCCCTGCCTTTCCTGACTGTTTGACTCACTTCTGTTCTCAACTGTACCAGTTTCACATTGATCTCTTTCCTCACTATCTCCCTGGGTCCCACCCCCCAACCTTACTAGTTTAAATCCTCCCAAGCAGTTCTAGCAAATTTCCCTGCCAGTATATTAGTCCCCTTCCAATTTAGGTGCAATCCAGCCTTCTTGTACAGGTCACTTCTACCCCAAAAGAGATTCCAATGATCCAAAAATGTGAATCCTTCTCCCACCCATACACCAGCTCCTCAGCCTTGCATTCATCTGCTCTGTCTGCCTATTCCTGCCCTCACTAGGTCTTAGCACTGGGAGTAATCCAGATATTACTACCCTTAAGGACCTCATTTTTAAATTTCTGCCTAACTCTCTGTCATCTCCCTTCAGAATCTCAACTTTTTCCCTTCCTATGTCGTTGGTTTCAATGTGGACAGTGACCTCTTGCTGCCCCCTGTCCCCCGTGAGAACATTCTGCACCCTCTCTGAGACATCCTTGATCCTGGCACCAGGGAAACAACACACCATTCTGCCTTTTCTCTGCTGGCCACAGAAACGTCTGTCTGTACCTCGGATTAGACAGTCCCCGAACACAATTGATCTCTTGGAAGCCGATGTACCCCTCGTTGCATTAGAGCCAGCCTCAATACCAGAAACTTGGCTGTTCGTGCTACGTTCCTTTGAGAATCCATCACTCCCTACATTTTCCAAAACAGCATTCCTGTTTGAAATGGGTATGTCCACAATAGACTCCTGCCCTAGGTGCCGACCTCTCTCACCTTTCCTGGAGTTAACCCATCTATGTGACTGTATCTGAGACTTTCCCCCCTTCCTTACACTGCCATCCATCACATACTGTTGCTGTTGCAAATTCCTCATTGCTCCAACCAATCCACTCGATCTGATAAGATTCACATCCAACAGCATTTATGACAGGTATCATCCGCAGTAACCCTCAGACTCTGTTTAAACTCTCACATCTGACAAGAAGTACATATCACTGCAAAGGCCATTTTTGCTCCTTCATAATCTATAGACCCAGAAAATAACGATGTCTTATTCCTCTACAAAGCACTGCACCAGGTTAAATTAGGAGCCATGGCTTATATTTTAAGTTTAATCAAGAGACTTATCTCCAAAAACATATTATCAAGAAAGAACCCAATGTAATAACTAATACAGCCTTTCTCTTGGACAGACTTAAAACAACAATTAATTTATCTGATTCTGTGTTGTGAACTTCGCCCAAACCGGTTCCTCCAAGATTAGTTGTGAAATTCACTGTTTGTTAATTTTCCAAGATGCACTCCGGTGTCCAGCGATACATGAATTCAAAAACAGCAAAGGCAGTAACTGTGCAGGTTCTCTTTCTCTCTCTCTCTCTCTCTCTCTCTCTCTCTCTCTCTCTCTCTCTCCTGCACTGTCCTCACCATGTCTGTTCTTCTCCCTTTTAAAACTGCTGCTGTTTTGGCATTTTTCTCTCCAATGAAAACAGCCTCAAGTCCCTCAGCCTTTCCTCATAAGACCTTTCCTCCATACCAGGCAACATCCTAGTAAATCTCCTTTGCACCCTTTCCAAAGCTTCCACATCTTTCTTATAATGCGGTGACCAGAACTGAACACAATACTCCAAGTACGGCCGCACCAGAGGTTTGTACAGCTGTAGCATAACCTAATGGTTCCGGAACTCGAACTCTCTATTAATAAAAGCTAAAATACTGCATGCCTTCTTAACAACCCTGTCAACCTGGGTGGCAACTTTCAAGGATCTGTGTACCTGGACACCGAGATCTCTCTGCTCATCTATACTACCAATAATCTTACCATTAGCCCAGTACTATGCATTCCGGTTACTCCGACCAAAGTGAATCACCCCACACTTGTCCGCATTAAACTCCATTTGCCACCTCTCAGCCCAGCTCTGCAGTTTATCTAAGTCTCTCTGTAACCGACAATATCCTTTGTCACTATCCACAACTCCACTGACCTTAGTGTCATCTGCAAACTTACTAACCCACCCTTCTACGTCCTCATCCAGGTCGTTTATAAAAATGATGAACAGCAGTGGATCCAACACCAACCCTTGCGGTACACCACTGGTAACTGGACTCCAGGATGAACATTTCCCATCAACCACCACCCTCTGTCTTCTTTCAGCAAGCCAATTACTGTTCCAAACTGCTATATCTCCCACAATCCCATTCCTCCACATTTTATACAATAGCCTATCATGGGGAACCTTATCGAACGCGTTGCTGAAATCCATACACACCACATCAACTGGTTTACTCTCATCTACCTCTTTGGTCACCTTCTCAAAGAACTCAATAAGGTTTGTGAGTCACAAAACCGTGCTGACTATCCCTAATCAAATTATTCTTTTCTCGATGATTATAAATCCTAACTCTTGTAACCTTTTCCAACACTTTACCAACAACTGAAGTAAGGTTCACTGGTCTATAATTACCAGGGTTGTTTCTACTCCCCTTCTTGAACAGGGGAACACATTTGCTACCCTCCAGTCTTCTGGGACTATTCCTGTAGGCAATGACGATTTAAAGATCAATGCCAAAGGCTCAGCAATCTCCTCCCTGGCTTCCCAGAGAATCCTAGGATAAATCCTATCGAGCCCAGGGGACTTATCTCTTTTCACACTCTGCAGGATTTCTAATACCTTTACCTTGTGAACCCCAATCCCACATAATCTAGTAGCCTGTATCTCAGTATTCTCCTCGACAACATTGTCGTTTTCTAGAGTGAATACTGTCAAAAAATATTCATTTAAGTACTTCCCCTATCTCCTCTGACCCCACACACAAATTCCCACTTCTATCCTTGATTGGCTCTAATCTTACTCTCGTCATTCTTTTATTCCTTAAATACCTATAGAAAGCCTTAGGGTTTACCCTCATCCTATCCGCCAACAACTTCTCATGTCTCCTCCTGGCTCTTCTGAGCTCTCTCTTTAGGTCTATCCTGGCTACCTTGTAACCCTCTAGCACCCCAACTGAGTCTTCACATCTCGTCCGAACATTAACCTTCTTCTTCCTCTTGACCAGAAATTCCACTTCCTTCGTAAACCACGGCTCCCGCGCTCTACAGCTTCCTCCTTGCCTGACAGGTACATACTTATCTAGGACACTCAGGAGCTTTTCCCTGAATAAGCTCCACATTTCTAATGTGCCCATCCCCTGCAGTTTCCCTCCCCATCCTATGCTTCCTAAATCTTGCCTAATCACATTGTAATTGCCTTTCCTCCAGCTGTAACTCTTGCCCAGTGGTATACACCTATCCCTTTATATCACTAAAGTAAACATGACAGAATTGTGCTTGCTATCACCAAAGTGCTCACCTACTGTCTTCTTCTGGATGAAGATTTCCCTAGGTTGTCTTCTTTCTTTCCTATGAATAAGTACCTTTGGTAGAGAGTGTTTCCTAAATACTTGGATCTGTGTTGATGGCAGTTGCTCTATCTGCAATTGTCAAAATGCCTGCATTTTTATATTCCCAACATCAGATTGTTTCATTGGTTTGATGTTGGCAAAACAGTAAATTCAAACTTGGTTAGGTTTTAGTATCCAGGGGCATAACTTAAACCGGTTACAGTCATGGAGATGCACAGGACAGAAACAAACCCTTCAATCCAACTCGTCCATGCTGACCAGTTACACTAACCTAATCTAGTCCCATTTGCCAGCACTTTGCCCATATCCCTCTAAACCTTTCCAGTTCATACACCTATCCAGATGCCTCTTAAATGCTGTAATTGTACCAGCCTCCACCTCTTCCTCTGGCAGCTCATTCCATACATGCACCACCTTCTGCATGAAAAAGTTGCCTTCAAGGTCATTTTTGTCGCTTTCCCCTCTCACCCTAAACCTGTGCCCTCTAGTTCTGGACTCTCCCACCCCAGGAAAAAGACCTTGTCTATTTACCCTATCCATGCCCCTCATGATTTTATAAACCTCTATAAGGTCACCTCTCAGCTTCCAACACTTCAGGGAAAATAGCCCCAGTGTTTCAGCCTGTCCCTATAGCTCAAACCTTCCGAACCTGGCAACATCCTTGTAAATCTTTTCTGAACCCTTTCAAGTTTCACCACTGATTAAATTTGAACTATTATCAAAACAGCAACCTACTCAGGTATCCATTTCACAGCTAAATGTTACATGTTCCCAATTTTCCAGTACACTCTGAGACAACTATCTATGTGCTTGTAATCTCTCAGTTCAGAATAGCATTCACTCTCTCTTAATGATCCAGTATATGCCTTCAATATCATAACACCAATGCATTGTTGTGACTTTCATAAAGCAAGAAGGAGGCGTTTGGTGGTGATGGAGAAAAATGGACTAAAATAGACTGTGGCAGTAGGGTTAGAAAGCAATAGATCTCTCTCAGCTGCTACATGCGGTCTCTGAAGTTTCTCTGGATTTGTTTTACCTCTAGGGCTGCTGGAGTTGTGTGTGAGACATTTCTGTTTTCTGAATATACTTTTTGGCAAGGATGTGTATACAAGGTGTAACTATATTGGAACAGTAACTGTTTAAGTTTAAAATAATCTATTTTTCTGTTCAGTTTTCCAGTGGAGTAGTTAAGTTATTCTTAGAGTAGTTAAGTAGTTAAGTTCCTTTTTTTTTGTTTGTAGTTTAACTATAGTGTTTGAATAAATTGTGTTTTGCTTAACATTGAATATTTTGACCAATCGAATTGCATCTGGGACATCGCAGTTACTTTGAACAAAGAGAAAGTTAGGGTCTAGTATACCTTCCGAATATATTTTGAGGGGTCTGACCTGGTCCATAACACCTGTTATGAGCCCGTCACTCAGATAAATAGTGACTTGAAATAAACCTTGGAAGATGTTCTCCACCCTGCACTGCAAAATGGTACAGGCTGATGATCCCGCAAATGGCAGTCTCGTATATTGGTACAAACCCTTATGGGTAACGTACTTCTGGGAATCCTCATCGAACTGCAATGGCAGGTGCGCATAGGTCATGTCCAGCTTCATGAAGGATAACACCCGCCCCCTGCCAACATTGTGTCCAAGTCCTCTATACGAGGGACTGGGTATTTATCCAGAAGCGGTTTATTGTTTGTAATTAAATAGGCAGGGGGTAGCAGCAAAGGAGAAGGCCATTCAGTCCAAGCAGAGTGTTCTGGCAGTTGGTAAGTAATGAGGCTATTGCAATTCACTTCCACAACCAATATCTTTGATGATGTGATGTGACACACACAGATTCCAATGGTCAATGCCTTCAATAGGTTGCTATTATTATTGAGCTCTGGGAGAAAGTGAGGACTGCAGATGCTGGAGTTCAGAGCTGAAAAATGTGTTGCTGGAAAAGCGCAGCAGATCAGGCAGCATCCAAGGAGCAGGAGAATCGACGTTTCGGGCATAAGCCCTTCTTCAGGAATGAGGAAGGTATGCCAAGCAGGCTAAGATAAAAGGTAGGGAGGAGGGACTTGGGGGAGGGGCATTGGGAATGCGATAGGTGGAAGGAGGTTAAGGTGAGGGTGATAGGCCTATCACCCTCACCTTAACCTCCTTCCACCTATCGCATTCCCAACGCACCTCCCCCAAGTCCCTCCTTCCTACCTTTTATCTTATTGAGCTCTGGGCCTGTTACTCACAAACAGGACAATTCCACTTCAGACCCTTGGTTCCTGTTAGACACAAACAAGACCACTCATCCCCTTGAGCCTGTTACACTGGACCAGTATGAGGTCCATCCAGCCCTAGAAGCCTTCAGCACAGGAACAGGAGGAGTCACATTCATCCCCTCAGGTCTGTGAGAAGCTCCATTCACCCCCCCTTGGACCATGTTAAATGCTGCCCAGGTCTGCAGAGAGACAATATCAGGATACACAAAGGGTTAACAGTGTGTTTGTAATCCAGGGCTAATTGCTGCTTTCTCCCTTTGAACCACTTGCTGCTCTCACTCACAGTGACACATTGACAATTCTGATTAAATACACAAGGGGAACACCACAGGAAGTGGCCATTCCACCCAGACAGAGTATGTGGGCAGTTCCTCCCCAGGCGAGCATTCGGACAGGTCCAGGGTAAGTAAAGTCACAGCAAGAACTTTCTGCCGCGACCAGCATCATTGTTTGCTGATGTTGTGATGTTGTGAAGATATATTCCAATGAATGATTTCTGTTTGTTAGTGAGATCTGGCTGTAGGGCTCAAGTCTGTCAGACAGAATATCTTTCTGCATCAACGAGCATGGGTAATGCAGAGACAAGAGCTTTGGTACATCCTGAGGAGGTGAAGGCTGCTATAGAAATTCAAACATTTTGTTGTTTTACCTTCTTGAAGCTTCCTAATTCTCTGAGGAGCACCTATCATCCCACAGAGAATCAAAGTAGTCTGCAAGGACTTAGTCTAAAAGCAGTTCTGATCTCTCGAGAGCTGGTGACAAGAGGTGAAGTCTCATTAACTCCTTTGTCTTTCAGAGCTTGAGAGGGTGAGGCTGATGAAATATCTGGGAGCAGACACTGATCAAGAAATTTTACGTCTTGCTGTTACTTCTCCAAGGTAATGACATCGTCAGCTCGGACACGCTCATGGTTAATAGTCTTTGTAAAAGGTTGTTCTTATCGAGGTCTGTTTGGGAACCAGTGCAGCAGTGAGGCAGTGTACACACTCATACCTAGTCCTGGTCACCCATCACCCTGTGCTCACTGATATACACTGGCTCCCATCCTGACAACAGTTGTGGAGTAACACAGAGATCCCACAGTGTAATTTGCAGATCGAGAGGAGGTTACAGAGGGAGGGAGTGGAGAGTGGTGACAGATAGATGGGAAAGCAGTGGTGATTATCATAAAGCTGAAGTTTTGTTGACCAATGGAATTCAGTGAATAAGGATTCAGTCATGAGGATGAACTGGAATAAATACTGGGGAATAATGTTTATTCTGACACTGCAAGTTCAGTTACAATTTACTGAAACTTATGTTTTTTTACTGGTTTAGTTAGAATTTCCTACAAAGACAGTACAGCAGCTCCTAGAATAGACAGACTGGTCAGCATCGCACTTCCTGTTCATTCTCACTGTGCTAGAAACCTCAATAAGGGTGTGAGATAACCGACAGAGAGAAGGGAGAGTGCAGGGCTGACATGTTCCCAAAAAGGTGAAGGACAGGACCGATAGGCTGAGAGAACCCTGAATGTCAGTGGATGCACAGGATTGGATATGGGGGAAAAAACCCTTGTGATAGACACCGAGGGGTCAAAACACTAGATACCTCAGCGGAGAAAATACAGGGGGTTACTGAAAATGGGAATTAGGAGAACAACCAGGGGACAGGTCAAAGTAATGGTGAGTACTATGAAGGAAAACCCAAAGGTGTTTTATAAGTATATTCGGGGTCAGAGAAGAGGCAGAGAAGGAGCAGGCCCCATTAGGGACCAAACGCACAAACTGTGTGTGTGGAGCTAGAAGACACAGCTGAGGTTCGAAATGAGTACTTTGTATTCCCTGGAGAGAAGGACAAGGGAAGTCTCGGAATCAGGAAGGGAGACTCTCATATATTTTAATGAATTAACATTGAGATGGAGGAGGTATCGACGGTTTAATTGACTCGAAAATTGATCAGTTCCTTTGGCCCAGATCACACGTACCTCAGACTGCTGTGGGAGGCAAAGGGAGGAGATTGCAGGCACCCCGACATTAATTTACAAATCCTCTCGTTTTGAGGTTTTGATTTATTATTGTCTCATGCAAATCTGTACAGTGAAAGGTTTTCCACGCAGTACGTAAACATCACACTGTACAAAGACCATCGTGTGATTGTACAGAGTGGGGAATATGGCTGCACAGAATTTGTACAAACAGCAAGATGAACATTAGGTTTGAAATTTGAGAGGTCCATTCAGAAGTCTAACATCAGGGAAGAAGCTGAACTTGAACCTGTCGGTATCTGTGTGGAAGGTTTTGTATCTCCTGCCTGATGGAAGGGTTGGAAGAGATTAGAACCAGGGTGGGGAGGGCTCTCTGATGATGTTGGCTGTCTCTCTGAGGCAAGGAGAGGTGTACATGGAGACAATGGACAGATGATCAGCTTGTGTGATGGTCCAGGCTGTGTTCACAACCCTCTGTAGTTATTTACAGGCCTGGGCAGAGCGGTTGCTGTTCCAAGACGTGATGTATCCAGATAGAATGCTCTCCTTGGTGCATCTGGAAAGGTAGGTGAGGGGCCTAATGCTGAATTTCCTTCACCTCCTGTCAAAGAAAACCTCCTCCTGCCCCTACATCGCCTCCTTATCCCTGTAATCTCCTCCAGCCCCTACACCCCCTCGCTATCTCCATAACCTTCTCCAGCCCCGACACCCCTACCCTACCTCTGTAACCCCTTCCAGCCCCTACACCCACTCCTTATCTCTGTAACCCCTTCCAGCCCCTACACCCCCTCCCTATCTCTGTAACGTCCTCCTGCCCCTACATCCCCTCCTTATCCCTGTAACCTTCGCCAGCCCCTACACCCTCTGCCCTATCTCTGTAACCTCCTCCATCTCCTACACCCCTGCTTATCTCTGTAACCTTTTCCAGCCCCTACTCCCCCTCCCTATCTCTGTAACCCCTTCCAGCCAATACACCCCCTCCCTACCTCTGTAACCCCCTCCAGCCCCTACTCCCTCTCCCTTTCTCGTAAACCCCCTCCAGCCCCTACTGCCCCTCCCTATCTCTGTAACCCCTTCCAGCCAATACACCCCCTCCCTATCTCTGTAACCCCCTCCAGCCCCTACTCCCTCTCCCTTTCTCGTAAATCCCCTCCAGCCCCTACTCCCCCTCCCTATCTCTGTAACCCCTTCCAGCCGCTACACCCCCTCCCTATTTCCATAACCTTCTCCAGCCCCTACACCCCTACCCTATCTCTGTAACCCCCTCCAGCCCCTACACCCCCTCCCTATTTCCATAACCTTCTCCAGCCCCTACACCCCCTCCCTTTCTCTGTAACCCCCTCCAGCCACTACACCTCCTCTCTATCTCTGTAACCTCCTCCAGCCCCTACACCCCCTCCCTTTCTCTGTAACCCCCTCCAGCCACTACACCTCCTCCCTATCTCTGTAACCTCAGCCGCCCCTACATACCCTCCCTTTCTCTGTAACCTCCTCCAGCCCCTACACCCCCTCCCTATCTCTGTAACCCCTCCAGCCCCTACACCCCCTCCCTGTCTCCGTATCCCTCTCCAGCCCCTACACCCCCTCCCTATCTCTGTAATCCCCTCCAGACCCTACATCCCCTCCCTATCTCCGTAACCCCCTCCAGCCCCTACACTCCCTCCCTATCACCGTAACCCCCTCCAGCCCCTACACCCCCTCCCTATCTCTGTAACCCCCTCCTACCCCTACACCCCCTCCCTATCTCTGTAACCCCCTTCAGCCCCTGCAACCCGTCCCTATCTCCGTAAGCCCCTCTAGCCCCTACACCCCCTCCCTATCTCTGTAACCCCCTCCAGACCCTACACCCCCTCCCTATCTCTGTAACCCCCTCCAGCCCCTACACCCCCTCCCTATCTCCGTAAGCCCCTCCAGCCCCTACACCCCCTCTCTATCTCTGTAACCCCCTACACCCCCTCCCTATCTCTGTAATCCCCTCCAGCCCCTACACCCTCTCCCTATCTCTGTAACCCCCTCCAGCCCCAACAGTACCCTTCCACTGACACTCTCATTCATTTGGCCAAACTGGTCCTCACCCTTAACAATTTCACCTTTGAATCCTCCCACTTCCTCCAGACCAAAGGCGTAGCCATGGGCACACATATGGGCCCCAGCTATGCCTGTCTCTTTGTTGGCTACGTAGAGCAGTTGATCTTCCGTAATTACACCAGCACCACTCCCCACCTCTTCCTCCGCACATTGATGACTGCATTGGCGCCACCTCGTGCTCCCGCGAGGAGGTTGAGCAATTCATCAACTTCACCAACACATTCCACCCTGACCTTAAATTTACCTGGACCATCTCTGACACCTCCCTCCCCTTCCTGGACCTCTCCATCTCCATTAGTGACGACCGACTTGACACTGACATTTTTTACAAACCCACCGATTCCCATAGCTACCTGGATTACACCTCGTTCCACCCTATCTCTTGCAAAAATGCCATCCCATGTTCCCAATTTCTCCTCCTCCGCCGTATCTGCTCCCAGGACCAGTTCCACCATAGAACACACCAGATGGCCTCCTTCTTTAGAGACCGCAATTTCCATTCCCCCGTGGTTAAAGATGCCCTCCAACGCATCTCGTCCACATCCCGCACCTCTGCCCTCAAACCCCCTCCCTCCAACCGTAACAAGGACAGAACGCCCCTGGTGCTCACCTTCCACCCTACAAACCTTTGCATTAACCAAATCATCCGCCGACATTTCCGCCACCTCCAAAAAGACCCCACCACCAGGGATATATTTCCCTCCCCACCCCTTTCCGCCTGCCACAAAGACCGTTCCCTCTGAGACTACCTGGTCAGGTCCACACCCCTCTACGACCCACCCTCCCAATCTGGCACTTGCCCCTGCCACCGCAGGAACTGTAAAACCTGTGCCCACACCTCCTCCCTCACCTCTATCCAAGGCCCTAAAGGAGCCTTCCACATCCATCAAAGTTTTACCTGCACATCCACCAATATCATTTATTGTATCCGTTGCTCCCGATGTGGTCTCCTCTACATTGGGGAGACTGGGCGCCTCCTAGCAGAGCGCTTTCGGGAACATCTCCGCGACACCCGCACCAATCAACCAAACCGCCCCGTGGCCCAACATTTCAACTCCCCTTTCCACTCTGCCGAGGACATGGAGGTCCTGGGCCTCCTTCACCGCCGCTCCCTCACCACCAGACGCCTGGAGGAAGAACGCCTCATCTTCCGCCTTGGAACACTTCAACCCCAGGGCATCAATGTGGTCTTCAACAGCTTCCTCATTTCCCCTTCCCCCACCTCATCCTAGTTTCAAACTTCCAGCTCAGCACTGTCCCCATGACTTGTCCGGACTTGTCCGACCTGCCTATCTCCTTTTCCACCTATCCACTCCACCCTCTCGTCCTTGATCTATCACCTTCATCTCCTCCCCCACTCACCCATTGTACTCTATTGCTACTCTCTCCCCACCCCCACCCTCCTCTAGTTTATCTCTCCACGCTTCAGGCTCACTGCCTTTATTCCGGATGAAGGGCTTTTGCCCGAAACGTCGATTTCGCTGCTCGTTGGATGCTGCCTGAACTGCTGTGCTCTTCCAGCACCACTAATCCAGTATTTGCTTTCCAGCATCTGCAGTCATTGTTTTTACCTCTCTGTTTATTGTGGCACAGAGTCTCCCACAGGACAGCTCACACCTTCAATGCATTATCTGGGCTGACATGACACCAGTTGTTAAAGTTCATTGAGAACATAACTTTTACATTTTTTGCGATTTACATATGAAAGAACTGAAACCAACATGTTCATTCTAAAAGATGAGAGACTTAACAAACATTCCAGGTCTTTTCCAAGATATAATTTTAGTTACATCATACTACACTTTTGCTGTAAATTCTGTATCTTGTGATCTTATGCTCCACAACCATCTGATGGAGGAGCAGCGCTCTGAAAGCTAGTGCTTTGTTGTGTGATTTTTAACTTTGTACACCCCAGTCCAACACTGGTATCTCCAAATCATAATCTAATGATGGCCATATGAACACTGTTGGACAAACCAATTGAGGTCACTGATATACTTCAGGGAAGGAAATCTGCCATTCTTCTCCAGTCTCACCCTACATGTAACTCCAGACCCTCAGCACCCAAAGATCCCTCTGTGTATCAGCGCTCCTTAGGGTCCTGCCATTTATTTGATATTTTCCTAAACATTTGTCCTGGCAAAATGCATCACCTCACACTTATCCAGATTAAACTCCATCTGCCATTTCTCTGTCCAACTTTCCAGATGATCTATACCCTGCTGAATCCATTCACAACCTTGCTCACTATCCACAACTCCACCAAAGTTCATGATGTTTGCAAACTTATTAAACAGACTGCTGACATTATCATCCAAATTATTTATCTGTTTCATCAACTACAGGGAGCCCAGCTCTGGGCCCTGTTTAACACCACTGGTCACAGACCCCCATTTCCCCCACATCCCTCCACAGTGACTCTCTGTAATCTATGACCAAGCCAAATTTGTATCTAACTGACCAACTCACCCTGGATCCTGTGTGCCTTAATCTTCGGAACAAGTTTACCATGAGGGACCTTGTCAAATGCTTTAGTAAAGTCTGAGTAGACAACATCCACTGCCCTTCCCTCATCAGTCATCCTCATCACTTCCTCAAAACACTCAATCAAGTTTGTGAGACAGACTTCCCCTGCATAAAGCCATGGGGATATCCTTCATCAGAACATTCTTTTCCAAATATGAGTAAATGCTGTCTCTCAGAATCTTCTCCAATAAATACTGATGAGAACTTAAAATAATTTTTAACACTTACGTAAAAACACTCATTGTTTTCACCTTGCTCGCTTTCTGTGACAGTGCGGCACATCCTTCGCACTGACCCTCCGACAGTGCAACATTCCTTCAGTACTAACCCACCAACAGTGCAGCACTCTCTCAGCACTGACCACTCTGACATAATGGTACTCACTCAGCACTGACCCTCTGACAGTGCAGCACTCCCTCAGCACTAACCCTCCGACAGTGCGGCACTCCCTCAGCACTGACCCTCCGACAGTGCGGCAATCCCTCAGCACTGACCCTCTGACAGTGTGGCATTCCCTCAGTGATGACCCTCTCAAATGTCTTCCTAAATGGGTTGGTTCAGAAGGGAGTATGAATTTCAACAATGATGATGTAAATCTTTTCATGAATTGTCTCCATTTCTCTTCAGGTCTTTGCTAATGAAGTGGTTCCTCCTCTTGTCAGTGTTCCTGCCTTCAGCCTGTGGTATGTGTCTTTCTCAATGTACATCTACATATACAGAGGAACCTTGTGAGAGAGGAGGGGAGACAGAGAGGGAGAGAGAGAAAGAGAGTGGGGTTGGGGGAAGAGAGGGACGTGGGGAGAGAGAGAGACACACACACAGAGACAGCTAAAGGCAGAAAGGATGAGGAAATATCAGTCGCAAAGTCAGATCCGAATTAGAAAATGGAATGTGGAGAGACTGGGATATTATGAAGGGCAGCATGTTAATGAGTTAGACTGGGTGGGATATTGCAGGGAGTGTGGGGAGAGTGGGATTAGAATAGGTGGGATCTTAAAGGGAGTGGAGAGTGAGGGGAAGAGTGGGATTAGACTGGTTGGGATATTAAAGGGAGTGGGGAGTGAGGGAGAGAGTGGGATTAGACTGGGTGGGATATTAAGGAGTGTGGAGAGTTCGGGGGAGAGTGGAATTAGACTGGGTGCAATATTAAAGGGGGTGGAGAGTGAGGGGGAGAGTGGGATTAGACTGGGTGGGATATTAAAGGGTGTGGGAAGTGATGGGGGAGAGTGGGAATAGACTGGTTCGGATATTAAAGGGTGTGGGGAGTGATGGGGAGAGAAGGATTAGACCGGGTGGGATATTAAAGGGAGCAAGGAGTGTGGAGAGATAGGAGGAGAGTGGAGTTAGACTGGGTGGAATATGAAAGAGGGTGGAGAGTGTGGGGGAGAGTGGGATTAGACTGGGTGGGATATTAAAGGGAGTGGGGTGTATGAGGGGAGAGTGGGATTAGACTGGGTGGGATAAAAAGGGGAGCAGGGATTGAGGGGGAGAGTGGGATTAGACTGGGTGGGATATTAAAGGGAGTGGGGAGTGAGGGGGGAGAGTGAGATTCGACTGGTTGGGATATTAAAGGGTGTGGGGAGTGAGGGAAAGAGTGGGATTAGACTGGGTGGGATATTAAGGGTGTGAGGGGAGAGCGGGATTAGACTGGGTGGGATATTAAGGAGAGTGGGGAGTGAGGGGGAGAGTGGGATTAGACTGGGTGGGATATTAAAGGGTGTGGGGAGTGAGGGGGAGAGTGGGATTAGACTGGGTGGGATATTAAGGATGTGAGGGGAGAGTGGGATTAGACTGGGTGGGATATTAAAGGGTGTGGGAAGTGAGGGGCAGAGTGGCATTAGACTGGGTGGGATATTAAAGGGTGTGGGGAGTGAGGGAGAGAGTGTGATTAGACTGGGTGGGATATTAAGGGGAGCGGGGAGTGAGGGAGAGAGTGTGATTAGACTGGGTGGGATATTAATGGGTGTGGGGAGTGTGGGGGAGAGTGGGATTAGACTGGGTGGGATATTAAAGGTGTGGGAAGTGATGGGGGAGCTTGAGATTCGACTGGGTGAGATATTAAGAGGAATGAGGAGTATTATGACATGGGTAACCCCCTCCTGCTTAATTTAAACCTGCAACACAAGAAAGATTTATCCCCTGCAGTAATCTGTGAAAATTCGAGAGGTCAAGAACTATTTGAAAGAAAAATTAACAACTTTATTTCTTAAGGTATACGAGAGAATAACTAACCAGCAACTGTTTTCATCTCCTTCCTATAACCTATCTTTTACTTTCCCTTCTGCAATACAAGTCTAATTAAACCCCAATTAAAATTTACAAAACAAAACTTCTTATCTCAAAAGACAGCTTTGTGTTCTTCTCTGTATTCCTGTCTTCATTCCATCTTCTAGCTGATTCTACTTCACAGGTCATTCATCGATAAAGGTACCTGTAAGAGAGCGATTTTTCAGGCAGTCTCTACATGCTACTGGCTTGGCAGCTCTCCTCCCAACTGTTCGATTTTCCTCAGTCTTTTACCCCCCCCCCCCAAACCATCGGATTATGTCATTGACCTTTAAAATTGTCAAAAAACTAAATTCAAACTTGATTGGAATTTGGTATTTTTCAGGGTATAATTTAAACTGATTGGCCTCACTCGAATTTGTTTTGTCAATTCTCAGCAACCCAGCAAACCTAGCTTTCGACCAAGTGTTATATTGTTAGGTCATTGAGAATATTTGGTGCTGTCAGGTTGTTCTGTGAGCTTTTAACTCTCTTACAAGTGCAGTACACCCACATCTTCATAACAGGAGGCAAGGGGGAGCATAGGATTAGTCTGCATGGGATTTCAAATAATTCCTACCTATCTCTGTAGCCTCCTCCAGCCCATACACCCCTCACTATCTCTGTAACCGACTTTGACCCCTCCAGCCCCTCCCTATCTCTGTTACCTCCTCCAGCCTCTGCACACCTCTCTCTCTGCCACCTCTTCCAGTCTCTACACCCCCTCTCTATCTCTGTAATCCCCTCCAGCCCCTATGCCCCCTCCCTATCTCTGTAACCCCCCTCCAACCCCTACACCCCCTCCCTATCTCTGTAACCCCTACATCCTCTCCCTATCTCTGTAACCCCCTCCAGCCCCTACATCCCCTCCCTATCTCTGTAACCCCCTCCAGCCCCTACACCCCCTCCCTATCTCTGTAACCTCCTCCAGCCCCAACACCCCCTTGCTATCTCTGGAACCCCCTCCCGCCCCTACACCCCCTCCCTATCTCTATAACCCCCTCCAGCCCCTACGCCCCCTCCCTATCTCTGTAACCCCCCTCTAACCCCTCCACCCCCTCCCTATCTCTGTAACCCCCACATCCTCTCCCTATCTCTGTCACCCCCTCCAGCCCCTACACCCCATCCCTATCTCTGTAATCCCCTCCAGCCCCTACACCCGCTCCCTATCTCTGGAACCCCCTCCCACCCCTACACCCCCTCCCTATCTCTGTAACCCCCTCCAGTCCCTACAACTCATCCCTATCTCTGTAACCCCCTCCAGCCCCTACCTACGCTCCCTATCTCTGGAACCTTCTACAATCCCAGACTCTCAAGTATCCCCCAATTCCCAGCGTTCCACCATTGGGGCTGTGCCTCACATGGCTGGGAAATCAGAGCTTTGGAATTCCCTCCGGAAATCTTTCCACCTCTCTCTCTCTCTCACTCACTCTCTGTTTCTCTCTCTGTCTCTCTCTCTCTCTCATACTTTCTCATGTTTTCTGTCTCTCTCTCCATCTCTCCCTCACTTTCTCTCTCTCTTTCTCTCTCTCTCTCTCCCTCCCCCACTCTCTCTCTCCCTCCCACTGTCTCTCCTCCTTACAGCTAAACACTGACTGAATGTTTCGGATCCTCTCTCCCTGACCCCTCCCTAGGTGACTGAGGTGTGACCTTCTCGAGAGTGACCCAGAGTGAATGGCTCACTCTGTTCACTTTCAGATAAACCTCGCAATGTCAGTATCTCACTGACCGAGGGACACAAAGACAGACTGCAGGAAGGGGACTCTGTTACCTTACAGTGTGATGTCCTCTACAGTCAACCAGCCGTCACCGGGTATTCCTGGTATCAGGACGGAGTTCAGCTCCCCAGCGCTTGGCGTCAAACCATGGAAATCAGAGACATCAGCTACTCACAGTTTGGGGAATATTTCTGTGAAGTGAGGAACAGGATTGGGAGCGGCAGGTCGGAGGGTATTGAATTGAGAGGGCAGTGTAAGTGCCATAGATCTCTGTGTGGAGGGTTATTGGGGGAACTGAGTCTCATTCAGGTACCCCTGACACGGCAGTGAGGAAATACTCCCGGCAGGATGGGGATAATCAGAGGGAGATGGAGGGAAGGCCGAAGGCAACACAATGAGAGGTGAGCACAAGTGGAGAACTGGGAGCACTGTATACAGCTCCCCAGACTGTATATCTCTCAGTTAGACCCACACTCACAGCACTGTGCACAGCTCCCCAGACTGTATATCCCTCAGTTAGACCCACACTCACAGCACTGTGCACAGCTCCCCAGACTGTATATCCCTCAGTTAGACCCACACTCACAGCACTGTGCACAGCTCCCCAGACTGTATATCCCTCAGTTAGACCCACACACACAGCACTGTGCACAGCTCCCCAGACTGTATATCCCTCAGTTACACCCACACACACAGCACTGTGCATAGCTCTCCAGACTGTATATCCCTCAGTTAGACCACACTCAGAGCACTGTGCATAGCTCCCCAGACTGTATATGCCTCAGTTAGACCCACACTCACAGCACTGTGCACAGCTCCCCAGACTGTATATCCGTCAGTTGCACCCACACACACAGCACTGTGCACAGCTCCCCAGACTGTATATCCCTCAGTTACACCCACACTCACAGCACTGTGCATAGCTCCCCAGACTGTATATCCCTCAGTTACACCAACACACACAGCACTGTGCATAGATCCCCAGACTGTATGTCCCTCAGTTACACCCACACTCACAGCACTGTGCACAGCTCCCCAGACTGTATATCTCTCAGTTAGACCACACTCACAGTACTGTGCACAGCTCCCCAGACTGTATATCCCTCAGTTACACCAACACACACAGCACTGTGCATAGATCCCCAGACTGTATGTCCCTCAGTTACACCCACACTCACAGCACTGTGCACAGCTCCCCAGACTGTATATCTCTCAGTTAGACCACACTCACAGTACTTTGCACAGCTCCCCAGACTGTATATCCCTCAGTTAGACCACACTCACAGCACTGTGCATAGCTCCCCAGACTGTATATCCCTCAGTTAGACCCACACTCACAGCACAGTGCACAGCTCCCCAGACTGTATATCTCTCAGTTAGACCACACTCACAGCACTGTGCACAGCTCCGCAGAACTGTATATCCCTCAGTCAGACCCACATTTGGAGCACTGTGCACAGTTCCAGTGTCTGGATAGACTACACTCAAAACTCGGTCTGTATTTCCTATCTCATTATTCCAAATATGATACCCAATCTGGAGGTTATAACCATTGGGAGATTGTGAACAGACTGAGGCAGGTTTCTCTCGAGAAGAGGGGTCTGAGGGAGTGACCTGATCGATGTGTTTACAATTCTTCAAAGGATTTCTCTCGGGGAGTCAGATGGAAGATATTTCCACTTCTGTGTGTGTTGGGGAGGGGAGGTGGTACAGTGGGAGGGAGTGACCGGAAGGAGAGGCCGTCGGTAAGACAAAGTCCTGAATAACTCCCATTGGGAATTCAGGAGAAACATCTTCACCCAGAGAGTTGGGGGAGAGGCGAATGTGGGACTCACTCCCACAGGGAGTTAGAGGCCAGGGAATGTGAGACTCACTCCCACAGGGAGTTGGAGGGCTGGGAATGTGAGACTCACTCCCACAGGGAGTTGGAGGGCTGGGAATGTGAGACTCACTCCCACAGGGAGTTGGAGGGCTGGGAATGTGAGACTCACTCCGACAGGGAGTTGGAGGGCTGGGAATGTGAGACTCACTCCCACAGGGAGTTGGAGGGCTGGGAATGTGAGACTCACTCCCACAGGGAGTTGGAGGGCTGGGAATGTGAGACTCACTCTGACAGGGAGTTGGAGGGCAGGGCATGTGGGACTCACTCCGACAATTCCCTGTGGAAGTGAATCCTTTCCATGCATTGGTGCAGGGGAAGCTGGTTAAACACACGAGGGAGAGAGGGAGATGAAGATGAGGTGCTGAGGAAGCTGATCTGGAACAGAAACCCTAGCATGGAGCAGAGGGGCCGAATGGAAACTTCAGTGACAACACCATCAGTAAAACATTTCCCACCATGTCAACATTAACCAGATTGGTAACAAACCTCTGTTTCAGATAAACCGAGAGATTTTCAGATTGTACACAGTGTGAATGGTGTCGCTAGGAGAGATTTAACGTCTGTGAACGAGCGTGACACTGTGAATATTAGCTGTACCAGTCAGAACAGTGACCCTGCAGTCTCAGGGTACAGCTGGTACAGACTCACTCAGAACAAGCCAGTCAGCGGGCAGATACTGCTGTTTGAAAGCATCAGCAAGGACGACAGTGGGAATTATCAGTGTGAGGCTAGAAACAACGTTGGGACAGGGAGATCACACACCATCACCATCAGAGTGAAGTGTGAGTATCCCCAGAAACACAGCTCCTGAATTCATTCACCTGGTATTTCCAAACCTGGTCAAACAGCTTCTGTACGTTAACCATTCAAGGGCACATGCAGATAGAGTGCCGCACTGTCGGAGGGTCAGTGCTGAGGGAGTGCCGCACTGTCGGAGGGTCAGTGCTGAGGGAGTGCCGCACTGTCGGAGGGTCAGTGCTGAGGGAGTGGCGCACTGTTGGAGGGTCAGTGCTGAGGGAGTGCCGCACTGTCGGAGGGTCAGTGCTGATGGAGTGCCGCACTGTCGGAGGGTCAGTGCTGATGTAATGCCGCACTTATGGAGGGTCAGTGCTGAGGGAATGCCGCACTGTCGGAGGGTCAGTGCTGAGGGAGTGCCGCACTGTCGGAGGGTCAGTGCTGAGGGAGTGCCGCACTGTCGGAGGGTCAGTGCTGAGGGAGTGGCGCACTGTTGGAGGGTCAGTGCTGAGGGAGTGCCGCACTGTCGGAGGGTCAGTGCTGAGGGAGTGGCGCACTGTTGGAGGGTCAGTGCTGAGGGAGTGCCGCACTGTCGGAGGGTCAGTGCTGAGGGAGTGCCGCACTGTCAGAGGGTCAGTGCTGATGTAATGCCGCACTTATGGAGGGTCAGTGCTGAGGGAATGCCGCACTGTTGGACGGTCAGTGCTGAGGGAGTGCCGCACTGTTGGAGGGTCAGTGCTGAGGGAGTGCCGCACTGTCGGAGAGTCATGGCTGAGGGAGTGCCGCACTGTCGGAGGGTCAGTGCTGAGGGAGTGCCGCACTGTCGGAGGGTCAGAGCTGAGGGAGTGCCGCATTGTCGGAGGGGCAGTGCTGATGTAATGCTGCACTGATGGAGGGTCAGTGCTGAGGGAATGCCGCACTGTTGGAGGGTCAGTGCTGAGGGAGTGCTGCACTGTTGGTGGGTCAGTGCTGAGGGAGTGCTGCACTGTTGGAGGGTCAGTGCTGAGGGAGTGCTGCACTCTCGGAGAGTCAGTGCTGAGGGAGTGCCACACTGTCAGAGGGTCAATGCTGAGTGAGTGGGCACTGTCGGAGGGTCAGTGCTGAGGGAGTGGGCACTGTCGGAGGGTGGGTGCTGAGGGAGTGGGCACTGTCGGTGGGTCAGTGCTGATGGAGTGGGCACTGTCGGAGGGTCAGTGCTGAGAGAGTGGGTACTGTCGGAGGGTCAGTGCTGAGGGAATGGGCACTGTCGGAGGGTCTGTGCTGAGGGAGTGCTGCTCTGTCGGAGGGTCAGTGCTGAGGGAGTGGGCACTGTATGAGGGTCAGTCCTAATGGTGTTGGGTGTTTATTTCCAGATGCTCCGACCAGTGTCCGAATCACATTCCCACCTTCAGTTCGAGCTGGAGTGTGGACATCCCTCAGCTGTCAGTCTGATGGCCATCCAGCAGCAGTTTCCTATCACTGGCGGAAGGTGTGTCCACACGGTTCGATGTCTCTCTGTTCTGGGAATCAATGGAGGTCTCAATGTTCATTCTACGCTTCTGTTGAAGATGTTGGCTGTGAGATCACCTGTACAGCGGGGAACACCGTAGGTGAAAAGGAATCTGATCCCATACGACTGGATATTCAGTGTGAGTGTCATCAGTCTGAGAGTCCCACTCACCAACAAACTCTCACATTATACTGAGCTAAAACTTCATGTCCCTCCCTATCCCTGTACCCTCCTCCAGCTCCTACACCTCCTCCCTATCTCTGTAACCTCCTCCAATCCCTACACCCCCTCCCTATCCCTGTACCCTCCTCCAGCTCCTACACCTCCTCCCTATCTCTGTAACCTCCTCCAATCCCTACACCCCCTTCCTATCCCTGTACCCTCCTCCAGCTCCTACACCTCCTCCCTATCTCTGTAACCCCCTCCAAGCCATAAACCTCCTCTGTAACTTGTAGCTACATCTGTACGGCGTGGAATTCTGTCAGCTCCCGGGATTCTACACCCAAACACATTAATGTACAGTGTAAGTAAAGAGGTTGTGGGATATACAAGAAATAGCCCCCAGACCACACTCGGAGCACTGTGTTTAGATCCCGGGTCTCCACACGACAGTTGGATAGTCAGGCATTACAGAGGAGGGTGCACTTGGGAATGAGAAATTCTAGCATGGAGAAGAGGGGATGAATGGCCTCTTTCAGGATTTGAGGAATTCTGGTGGTTTTTCTGTGAAATGATGTCAGTGCTCAGGGGCAGCATTTATTCAGGGATTTGGGAGAATGTTCCACAGTGTTATCCCTCTCCCTGACCTGAATCGAGCTGTAATTCCTCTTGTCGATGGTCCTGGAGATGTTACCATTGTTCGCAGTGAGCCACAGGGAGAGGTGAAGGAGGGAGACCGGGTTACCCTGACCTGTAACTCCAGGAGTAATCCAGGAGCTCGCTACACCTGGTATAAGGACAATGTGAACACAGCAGTTAACAAGGGGACAGGGAACATCCTGACCATACGCTCCATCACCCCAACGGAATCTGGAGATTATTACTGCAAAGCGGAAAACGTTATTGGAAAACAAACTTCAAAGAGCTTCAGGATCGAGGTGCTCTGTGAGTGACATTCCCAGGTTGACCTTTTCCCAATGTAAACTCCCCGGTCTCTGTCACTACTCACTGCATGAGAGCGACTTATCCAAAACTTCACTGTCCCCCGGTCTCTGAACCCACAACGAATCCCTTTCCCCAATCACCCTCCTCTCACTCCCTCTCCTGCATCGTTCCCCAGTTCAGCAACACCTCAATTGTAAAATTCCCATTCTTGGCTTTCAACACCCTCCATCACTCCCTCTCTATCTCTGTCACCCCCTCCAGCTCCTACACCCCTCCCTCTCTCTGTTAAACCCTTCAGTCCCTAAACCCCCTCCTTACCTCTATAATGATCCCCAGCCCCTATACTCTCTCCCTGTCTCTGTAACGCCCTCCAGCCCTTACACTCACTCCCTCTCTCTGTAACCCCCTCCAGCCCGTATACCCCCTCCCTATCTCTGTAACGCCCTCCAGCCCCTACACCCCCTCCCTATCTCTGTAACCCCCTCCAGCCCCTACACCCCCTCCCTATCTCTGTAACGCCCTCCAGCCCCTACACCCCCTCCCTATCTCTGTAACCCCCTCCAGCCCGTATACCCCCTCCCCATCTCTGTAACCTCCTCCAGACTCTACACCCCCTCCCTATCTCAGTAACCCCCTCCAGCCCCTACACCCCTCCCTATCTCTGTCACCTACTCCAGCCCCTACACCCCTCCCTATCTCTGTAACCCCCTCCAGCCCCTACACCCCCTCCCTATCTCAGTAACCCCCTCCAGCCCCTACACCCCTCCCTATCTCTGTCACCTACTCCAGCCCCTACACCCCTCCCTATCTCTGTAACCTACTCCAGCCCCTCCACCCTTCCCTATCTCTGTAACCCCCTCCAGCCCCTCCACTCTTCCCTATCTCTGTACCCTACCCCAGCCCCTCCATCCCTCTACATGTCTGTAACCCCCTCGAGTCCTGGCCTCTTGAGTATCGCCTGATTCCTGCCCCCGTCGGCTCTGCCTTCAGCTGGCAATGACCCTGAGCTCTTTTTTGTCACTTTTCCTGGTTTCATTTCCGATCAGGGATCTTTCTGGTGTTCCCCCACCCCACCCGTCGGAGACCCCCTGTCTCCTGTGGACCTGGATATGTGAGGGATTCTGAAATCTTGGAATCACGTCTCTCTCTCTCTCTCTCTCTCCCAACAGATGGACCGAGGAACGTGGAGATTATTTCTGAGGATACAGTGAAGGAGGGGACCGAGATCACGTTAACGTGTCGAGGTGAAGCCAACCCCCCGGTTCATACCTACAGCTGGAGGAAAATGTGCAACGGACAACGGAACAATCTGCGAGAAAATACCGACACGATTAGGATTCAACCCACCAGGGATGATGCATCTTGTAGCTACATCTGTAGAGCACGGAATTCTGTCAGCTCCCGGGATTCTACACCCAAACACATTAATGTACAGTGTAAGTAAAGAGGGTGTGGGATAACCAGAAAATAGCCCGCAGACCACACTCGGAGCACTGTGTTTGGATCCCGGGTCTCCACACTACAGTTGGATAGTCAGGCATTACAGAGGAGGGTGCACTTGGGAATGAGAAATTCTAGCATGGAGAAGAGGGGATGAATGGCCTCTTTCAGGATATGAGGAATTCTGGAGGTCTTTCTGTGAAATGATGTCAGTGCTCAGGGGCAGCATTTATTCGGAGATTTGGGAGAATGTTCCACAGCTTTATCCCTCTCCCTGACCTGAATCAAGCTGTAATTCCTCTTGTAGATGGTCCTGGAGATGTTACCATTGTTCGCAGTGAGCCACAGGGAGAGGTGAAGGAGGGAGACCGGGTTACCCTGACCTGTAACTCCAGGAGTAATCCAGGAGCTCGCTACACCTGGTATAAGGACAATGTGAACACAGCAGTTAACAGGGGGACAGGGAACATCCTGACCATACGCTCCATCACCCCAACGGAATCTGGAGATTATGACTGCAAAGCGGAAAACATTATTGGAAAACAAACTTCAAAGAGCTTCAGGATCGAGGTGCTCTGTGAGTGACATTCCCAGGTTGACCTTTTCCCAATGTAAACTCCCCGGTCTCTGTCACTACTCACTGCATGAGAGCGACTTATCCAAAGTTTCACTGTCCCCCGGTCTCTGAACTCACAGCCACTGCACCCCTTCCCTATCTTTGTAACCCCCTCCAGCCCCTAACCCCCCTCATCTCTTTAACCACCTTCTGCCCCTACACCCCCCACTATCTCTGTAACCCCCTCCAGCCCCTACACCCCCTCCCTATCTCAGTAACCCCCTCCAGCCCCTACACCCCTCCCTATCTCTGTCACCTACTCCAGCCCCTACACCCCTCCCTATCTCTGTAACCCCCTCCAGCCCCTCCACCCTTCCCTATCTCTGTAACCCCCTCCAGCCCCTCCACTCTTCCCTATCTCTGTACCCTACCCCAGCCCCTCCATCCCTCTACATGTCTGTAACCCCCTCGAGTCCTGGCCTCTTGAGTATCGCCTGATTCCTGCCCCCGTCGGCTCTGCCTTCAGCTGGCAATGACCCTGAGCTCTTTTTTGTCACTTTTCCTGGTTTCATTTCCGATCAGGGATCTTTCTGGTGTTCCCCCACCCCACCCCTCGGAGACCCCCTGTCTCCTGTGGACCTGGATATGTGAGGGATTCTGAAATCTTGGAATCACGTCTCTCTCTCTCTCTCTCTCTCCCAACAGATGGACCGAGGAACGTGGAGATTATTTCTGAGGATACAGTAAAGGAGGGGACCGAGATCACGTTAACGTGTCGAGGTGAAGCCAACCCCCCGGTTCATACCTACAGCTGGAGGAAAATGTGCAACGGACAACGGAACAATCTGCGAGAAAATACCGACACGATTAGGATTCAACCCACCAGGGATGATGCATCTTGTAGCTACATCTGTAGAGCACGGAATTCTGTCATCTCCCGGGATTCTACACCCAAACACATTAATGTACAGTGTAAGTAAAGAGGGTGTGGGATAACCAGAAAATAGCCCCCAGACCACACTCGGAGCACTGTGTTTGGATCCCGGGTCTCCACACTACAGTTGGATAGTCAGGCATTACAGAGGAGGGTGCACTTGGGAATGAGAAATTCTAGCATGGAGAAGAGGGGATGAATGGCCTCTTTCAGGATATGAGGAATTCTGGTGGTCTTTCTGTGAAATGATGTCAGTGCTCAGGGGCAGCATTTATTCGGAGATTTGGGAGAATGTTCTACAGCTTTATCCCTCTCCCTGACCTGAATCGAGCTGTAATTCCTCTTCTAGATGGTCCTGCAGATGTTACCATTGTTCGCAGTGAGCCACAGGGAGAGGTGAAGGAGGGAGACCGGGTTACCCTGACCTGTAACTCCAGGAGTAATCCAGGAGCTCGCTACACCTGGTATAAGGACAATGTGAACACAGCAGTTAACAAGGGGACAGGGAACATCCTGACCATACGCTCCATCACCCCAACGGAATCTGGAGATTATTACTGCAAAGCGGAAAACGTTATTGGAAAACAAGCTTCAAAGAGCTTCAGGATCGAGATGCTCTGTGAGTAACATTCCCAGGTTGACCTTTTCCCAATGTAAACTCCCCGGTCTCTGTCACTACTCACTGCATGAGAGCGACTTATCCAAAGTTTCACTGTCCCCCGGTCTCTGAACTCACAGCCACTGCACCCCTTCCCTATCTTTGTAACCCCCTCCAGCCCCTAACCCCCCTCATCTCTTTAACCACCTTCTGCCCCTACACCCCCCACTATCTCTGTAACCCTCTCCAGCCCCTGCACCCCCTCCCAGCTCTGTAACCCCCTCCAAACCCTACACCTCTCCCTATGTCTGTAAACCCCTCAGCCACTGCACCCCCTCCCTGTCTCTTTTACCCCCTCCAGCCCCTACACCCCCCTCCCTATCTCTGTAACCCCCTCCAGCTTCTACACCCTCTCCTATCTCTATAACCCCCTCCAGCCCCTACACCCCCTCCCTATCTCTATAACCCCCTCCAGCCTCTACAACCCCCTCCCTATCTCTATAACCCCCTCCAGCCCCTACACCCCCTCCCTTTCTCTGTAACCCCCTCCAGCCCCTACACCCCCTCCCTATCTCTGTCACCCCCTCCAGCTCCTACACCCCCTCCCTATCTCTATAACCCCCTCCAGCCCCTACACCCCCTTCCTGTCTCTGTAACCCCCTCTGGTCCCTACACCCGCTCCCTATCTCTGTAACCCCCTCCAGTCCCTACACTCCTCCCTATATCCATAACATTCTCCAGTACCTACCCCCTCCCTATTTCTGTACCTCCCTATAGTCCCAAAAGCTCTCCCTATCCCTGTTTCATTCTCCAGCCTCGACACCCCTCTCTGTCTCTGTAACCTGCACTGGTCCTTACACCCCTCCCTACTCTGGACCTCCACCAGTCCCTACATCCCTCTCTGTATCTGTAATGCTCCCCATTCCCTATACCCCCTCTTATCCTTGTAACCCCTTTCAGTTTCAGCCTCTTGAGTATTTCCCGATTCACTCTCCCATTTGCAGCCCTGAACTTTGGCAATCTGTCCCTAATTTGTTTTACCTCTCACCCTTTCTCTTCCTTAAAAGCTGAGCCCTTTAATTGAAGAATTGTCAAGTTATCTGCCGTGTGGGATCTGTGACCGATTTTCCTGTTATGTCACCCCTTGCAATGTCTCCCTTAGTGAGGGATGCTCAAGTAATGCTATATCTCACTGAGAGTCTTGTTCCTTTCTGTCAGATTCCCCTCGGAACATGCAGGTGTCAGTCTCTCCATCGGACAGTGCGATACACGAAGGTGACAACATCACTCTGAGCTGCACCAGCGACAGCAACCCCCCAACCAGCTGGTACAAGTGGGAACTGAGACAGGGAGAGGAGGCTGAGTCTCTGGAATCATCTGAGAGAGACCTGACCTTGTACAGAGTCACTCACAAACAGGAGGGTGTGTACTCCTGTGAGGCGGGGAACACAGTCGGTGCCAACAGCTCGGACGGTCGCAGGATAACGTTTGGGAGTAAGTAAGCAGCCCTGATATTGATGTCTGACTCCCTGCCCTCACACTGAGTGTTCAGCACAGCCCTCAGTGTTCACATTGCTCTACTCCCAGGAAGCATGGGCCCTGTGGATATGACCCAATGTAGGCAGAATGATGGAAGTCTTAAGAAGTGCTTCATTTTATGGCCATTTGTCAGACGCCTCAAATGACAGTTGGGAGGTATTGACAGTTTACAGCTTGAGTCACTTCAGCTGAGGAAGGATTTCCTTATCTTAGAGTCAGCACATTGAGGGTTCACCAAATTGAATCCTGGAATGTGGGGCAGAGAAGAGATATAATCAATCAAGAGATACAAGTAACTAATGTTAGAACTCTCACTGATTTTTCATTATTTTTGTTTGTATTGTTTTACCAGTTTTGGTTGGAGTTGTGAATTGGGAAGTATGAGCTGAAAATGAACTGTGGAATTTGGGACAGCTTGTGGTAAAAGGAAGATAGCAGATCAACAAGCGTCTGTTTGTTTGTGAGGGCAGGCCTGGAGGCTAATTGCAGGCAGATTCTTGGTTAAAGGAATTCCAACAGACAAAGTGAAGGGTATTGTGTTTAAACAGATAGCAGAAGGTGGCTATTAACAAGGTCTGTATCTGGGAATTGGTTCCAGCAAGTCTGGAAGAGGCCCTATGTTGAAGCAGACAGCAGTTGTTGAATGGTTATTGAGACCTCAGGAAGAGGCGATCAGACTATCAGGGCAGAACTAGAACTGAAGTAATTGTGTGTATTTGCTGTGTAGATGAGTTTGGCTTCTAACACAGGCAGCATGAAGATTTGAAAGCTCTGTGCCAAATCTGTCACGTTGGCATTTAGAATTCCAAAGAGTAGGAAGTTGCATTAGAAGTATTGCTGCTTTTGCCTGGGTGAACTGAGAAGGTGACCCTAATCAGTGTTTTGAAAAAGCAGCCCCATTCCTACCTGTGAAACAATGCAACATGAAAATGGTTTCAGCAATCTGGCCAATTATGATATTTCTTTTATGTTAGTTTGTCTGTCTATCTGTCTTTTGTGTGAATGGGGTCTGAAACCAAATGTTTCGGGTTTGAAACATAAACATTAGTTAGATTACAGAGAGATCATTTTCTCTTTGCTGAACTTATTGTGTATTTAATAAATAGTGAAGTGTTTTGTTTCAGGTACAAACTGGTTTCTGAAATTTCATTAATTGCAAAGTCTGGGATTGCTTATTCAAACGTCTGGTTACGAACCATTGAGGTGCTTATTGAGGCCTTCAACAATGTTACTGTGTTGCAAATACAGTAATTCAATGGCTGGTTTAATTTGGTTATTTCACTTTGTGCCATAAAACTGTCATGATACACTGGCACTGGAGCAAAAAGTGTACAAAGTCACCATATCTGGCATGATCCTAGGAACAAAGATATCTAGGCACAAAATCTTAGGTATGAATTAGAAAAATGAAAAGTAAGATCAAAAATCAGCATTACAGACCTTCTAAAGCTCGGTGCAGAGGCAGCTTATGAGGAGATGCTGCACTTGCTCTTAATATACTTATAAAAAGCCTTGGGATTTTCCTTGATCCTGTCAGCTAAAGATATTTTATGACTTCCTTTTTAATCTATTCCCTAACTCTCTCAATTCGTATTACAGAACCACATTTCATTTTTTTTATATATAAACATGTACCACGACAGCTGGCTATTCACCCTCCCCCTTCAGAATGCCTGACAGCTACTCTGGAGCTCTGACCAGGAGGATAATATCCCGTTCGAGAGTCCCATTTGTGGACATAGAGAGTTATAGAGTCATATAAGGTCACCCCTCAGCCTCTGACACTCCAGGGAAAACAGCCCCAGCCTGTTTAGCCTCTCCCTAGAGCTCAACTCTCCAATCCTACCAACATCCTTGGAAATCTTTTCTGAACCCTTTTGAGTTTCACAACATCTTTCCGATAGGAAGGAGACCAGAATTGCACCCAATATTCCAACAGCGGCCTAACCAATGTCCTGTACAGCCGCAACGTGACATGTCAACTCCTGTACTCAATACTTTGACCAATAAAAGAAAGCATACCAAATGCCTTCTTCACTATTCTATCTACCTGCGACTCCACTTTCAAGGAGCTATGAACCTGCACTCCAAGGTCTCTTTGTTCAGCAACACTCCCTCGGCCCTTACCATTAAGTGTAAAAGTCCTGCCAAGATTTGCTTTCCCAAAATGCAGCACCTCGCATTTATCTGAATTAAACTCCATCTGCCACTTTTCAGCCCATTGGCCCATCTGGTCCAGATCATGTTGTAATCTGAGGTAACCCTCTTCACTGTCCAACACACCGCCAATTTTGGTGTCGTCTGCAAACATACTAACTGTACCTCTTATGCTCGCATCCAAATCATTTATGTAAATGACAAAAAGTTGAGGACAAAAAGCACCGATCCTTGTGGCACTCCACTGGTCACAGGCCTCCAGTCTGAAAAACAACCCTCCACCACCATGTCTTCTACATTTGAGCCAGTTCTGTATCCAAATGGCTAGTTTTCCCTTTATTCCACGAGATCTAAACTTGCTAACCAGTCTCCCATGGGGAACCTTGTCAAATGCCTTACTGTAGTCCATGTAGATCACATTTATGTTCTGTCCTCATCAATCTTCTTTGTTACTTCTTCAAAAAACTCAATCAAGTTTGTGAGACATGATTTCCCACGCACAAGTCCATGCTGACTCTCCCTAATCAGTCCTTGCCTTTCCAAATACACGTACATCCTGTCCCTCAGGATTCCCTCCAACAACTTGCCCGCCACTGACGTCAAGCTCACCAGTTTATAGTTCCCTGGCTTGTCTTTACCACCCTTCTTAAACAGTAGCACCACGTTAGCCAACTTCCAGTCTTCCAGCACCTCACCTGTGACTATCGATGATACAAATATCTCAGCAAGAGGCCCAGCAATCACTTCTCCAGCTTCCCACAGAGTTCTGGGGTACACCCGATCAGGTCCTGTGGATTTATCCACTTTTATGCATTTCAAGACATCCAACACTTCCTTTTCTGTAATCTGGACATTTTACAAGATGTCACCATCTGTTTCCCGACAGTCTATGTCTTCCATATCCTTTTCCACAGTAAATACTGATGCAAAATACTCATTTAGTATCCCCCCCCCCCCATTTTCTGCACCACAGAACTGCCTGTCAGTTCCTCTGACAAACGAGTTCCTCTGTCACTGAAGACCAGCCAGCCTTTTACTTCCTGCAATATGCAGCAGAGCCAGTTGCGACACTGCAAACTTTCCCCTGATAGGCCACCCCCAACAACCGTATCCAGCACGCGGTATCTGTTTGTGAGGGAATAGCCACAGGAGACTTGTGCATGACCTGACCACAGTCTTCCTGGTGGTTGCCCCAGACCTTTCTGCCTGTGTAGCTCTTACGTATGGTGTAACAGCTCAGTATATGTACTATCCACAATGTCTTCAGCATCATGGATGCTCCATCATGACTCCATCTGCAGCTGCATCTGCTCCTTGTGCCAAATCAGGAGCTGCAGCTGAATATACTTCTTGAATACATGGTCACCAAGGAGACTGGAAGTGTCTTTGATTTCACACATTCTAGTAGGAGGAGCATTCCGCAGTGCCGAGTTCTCCTTAGCAAGTACAAACAATAAACTAGGAAGAAACTACCCAACCTTACCCATTACTCAACAAATCAGATTTCTTGTGCTTTCTCTATTCCTAAAGAATGACAAGGCACAAGGATAAGGACTTTACATTCTGTCTCCCGACAGGTTTTACTCTGAGCCCCGAAAAGTGGTTCCTAGACAACCAATCCTCTTTCCCTGAGCTAATTGTTAAATTGTGAGGTCACCTCAGGAGACTTGCCTCTGGACAGAGTGAAGACTCCAACCTTTCTGCTCCTCTCCGACTGCTGCTCTGACAAAGCATTGGGCTGGAGGAGGTAACAGAGATAGAGGTGTAAGGGCTGGCAGACCTTACAGAGATAGTGACAATTGTAGGGGCTGGAGGAGGTTACACAAAACAGGAAGGTATGTGCAGTGGGAGGTCGTTACAGAGACAGCGAGGGGGTATAGCGGTTGGAGGGGGTTCCAGAGATAGGGAGGGGGTGTAGGGACTGGAGGGGATTACAGAGATAGGGAGGGAGTGTAGGGGCTGGAGGGGGTTCCAGTGATAGCGAGGGGGTGTAGGAGTGGGAGGGGGTTACAGAGATAGGGAGGGGGGTGTAGGGGCTGGAGGGGATTTCAGATATAGGGAGGGGGTGTAGGCTCTCGAGGAGGTTACAGAGACAGGGCAGAGGTCTAGGGACAGGAGGGATTTACACATATAGGGAGGGGATGTAGGGGCTGGAGGAGGTTACAGGAATAAGAAGGGGGTGTATGGTCTGGAGGAGGTTACAGAAATAAGAAGGGGGTGTATGGTCTGGAGGAGGTTACAGAAATAAGAAGGGGGTGTATGGTCTGGAGGAGGTTACAGAAATAAGAAGGGGGTGTAGGGTCTGGAGGAGGTTACAGAAATAAGAAGGGGGTGTAGGGTCTGGAGGAGGTTACAGAAATAAGAAGGGGGTGTAGGGTCTGGAGGAGGTTACAGAAATAAGAAGGGGGTGTAGGGTCTGGAGGAGGTTACAGAAATAAGAAGGGGGTGTAGGGTCTGGAGGAGGTTACTGAAATAAGAAGGGGGTGTAGGGTCTGGAGGAGGTTACAGAAATAAGAAGGGGGTGTAGGGTCTGGAGGACGTTACAGAGATAGGGAGGGGGTGTAGCGGGTGAAGGGGTTTACACATATAGGGTAGTGTGTAGCATTTGGAGCATGTTACAGACATAGGGAGGGATGTATGGAAGGAGAGGTGACAGAGATAGGGAGGGAGTTGGTGGGGCTAGAGGAGTCTACAGAGATAAGGAGGTTGTGTCGTAGCAGGAGGAGGTTACAGAGGAAATGATGAGTGAATGGGCTGTGGCATATCACAGTGGTGATGTTGGGTGAGGGGCTGGTTGAGTTTAGAGATTGTGGCAGTTGCTGAATGGGTTGAGGTGACATAGATAGGGAGGGTTCTCACACGCTCACTTGTCGTAGTTCCCTCCAGTCTCTGGGTAATGTCTGGAGCTGTTTATTTAATGGAATCTGAAATTCTGTGCAGTGGTCTGTTGAGATCATGGCTGATTTACACGAGACCAAGATACATTTCACACTCTGTGAACAGCGTTTCCAGATTTCTCTCCAACAATTCACAACAACACAACCCTGTGTGCAAAAACGAGAGAAACATTTGACAGGGAATTAAACAGGACAAACCTGCGCTGTCTCCAATATCCCACAGTTTGATTTGATTCATTCACTAGATTCATTCCTGTGAGTCAGACCTGATAATGTCAGCACTGCCCTTCCCTGACAGACATCAGTGAACCGGATGGGTTTTGCTGATGATCTTCAATGATTTTATGGTTATCATTGGAGCGTGAATTCCAGATTTTTAAATGAATTCACATTCCACGATCAGCTATAATGGATCCAATCTGCAATCTCCAGACAGCACCGCGCTCTCTGGATGATTCCTGTCGAGATATTAACACTAGACCATCGTCTCCCCACTAAAGTGGAAGGTCAGAATGGCACTTGCAGCAAGTTCACAGTGAAAAGATCTTGGACACTTTGGTGTCTCTGAGAAACCATTAGTTGCTCAGAAAGACATATTTTATATTTCATCCCAGTTTTTCTGGTTTGGAAGGCAGTTCAGAGACAGTCAAATTGCTGTGGGTCTGGAATCACATGTAGGGTAGGCCGGGTAAAATTTCAGTAGATTCTCATAAGGCCGTAAGTAAACTAGCTGGTTTTTTACAACAATCAGCAATAGTTACATGATCTCAATTAGGCAAACGTTTTAATTACAGATCTTTAATTACATTTAAATTTCACCATCTGTAACAATGTAATGTGAACCAATGTTCCCAGAACCATTAGCTTTGGATTCTGAATTGCTCACCCAGTGACATTCTCACTGCATCACTGCCACATTTGTAATGAAGTGGAGCTTGAGAGAGATTGAACATGGACAGGAAGTGATTAATTCTTTCTCTGTGTTTTCTAGATAGCAGAGGAGAGAGTCTGCATGTGATCCTGATCCTGGGAATACGAGCTGGGATATTCATTGTAGCTGTTGTTCTGACTGTTGCTGGTGTTTGTGTCAGTGAGGGGCAAACAGTTAAAGGAAGCTGAAAGGCTGTTTCAAGCTTTATCAGTGTAACCGAATCCAATGGGATGTTGGGTTAGGTTGTACTGAGTCCAGTTAAGGGCACTGGTACGGATCGTCTGAGATCAATAGAGATCTCAGGTAGCCATTCAGTCCATTGAGCTATGCCAGCTGTCTCTGTACAGTAATCCAGTCAGTGCCATTTCCCCTCTCACTCCTCATTGTTCTGAGAGTTTATTTCCCACAAATATTCATCCAAATTCTGTTTGAAATCAGTGAGCATCTTCCTTTCCATCCCACCTTGTAGACAGTGAAATCCAGATTATTATCACTCACAGTGTATAGCAGTCCTTCTTCACAATCCCTGCTCTGTCTATCCCACCCTGAATCTTCAATATGTCTCCCCTTGTCCTTGTATCATCAGCAAATGGAATAGCTTTTCTTTGTCTCCCTGATCTAAACCTGGCCCCATCTCATCCTCATCAGTCAGATTCACCCCCAGTTACCGTCGCTCTGAGAGGAACAGCCCCAGCTTCCCCAAATGAACCCTGTCACTGAAATCCCTGCTCATTGGAGCTGTTCAGGGAAATCTCTTCCATGTCCTCTCAGACTCTCACATCCTGAAATTTCTGAGACATGGGTTTCAAAGGAATTTTTATACTGAGCTTCAAAATGTTTTAAGATCGAGCTCATTCAGTGTGCTCCCATGAGTAATGACATCACTCCCTCTGACAAAGGACACACCCTCAATGCTGACACTCCAGTTGGATAGTGGTCTTAAAGGAATAACCCTCTAACAAAGTCTCATACTCCCTCCCTATCACTTTGTGATGATATTATGGCTTTAAGAGATGTATTTTGTCCTGTCTTTGTTTTGAAGAAAGGTTTTAAGGCAGAGGTTTGTTGTCCATTGAAAACCTACAAAACAGCTTAGGTATTTTCAAAGATGGAAGAATTGAAGCAGCCTGAATGGGTGTGATCAAACTCCCACAGAACGAGTATATTAGTTTTAACTTTCAACAGTTATTGCTGAGGTCTCAACAGAGTGTGGAAGCTGTAGGATGTCTCTCCCAGCTCCATTCATTCACTGAATGCCCTCTTGATGTTTTTTCTTCCTGCTGCTGGAATTGCATGTAGACAATCTGTTTTTCTGAACTTACCTTTTGCCAACGGTGTGTTTATGGGGTGTTACGATATTACAACAGTTACTCTTTAGTAGCAAAATAATTTCTTATTCTGTTTAGTTTTGAATAAAGTTATTCTCATTGCCTTTTCCATTTATTGTCTTTTAACTATAGTGTATGAATAAAGTGTGTTTTGCTTCAAATCTGGTCGTTTGACGGATCAAACTGTGTCCGGAACACAATACCTTGCAAGAAGAAAAAGTGAGGGTTAGGCTGTGTTCTGGATTTTTTGTGGGGGTTTACTCTGGTCCATAGCAGACTGGGGATTCTCATCAGGATCAAAATCTCTAATTCCACTTTGAGTCAGGATTATTGTTCTCAACGATAACGAATGGTAAGTGTTTGTGTCTTTTTTGGGGTGTTGAATTTGATTAATTTAAACAGGATGGACCTTGTTTTAATAATGGCTCTTTCAGTCACTGAGAGTTTCTTAGGGGTGGAGAAAGTTGCTTTGGCAGTTTTACAAAAAGTGAGCAAGGAAAACCATTTGGAATTGGCAAACCAGCTGGAGTTGGGGTTGGCTGTGTCTGTGAGGAATGGGGAGATATGTGTGGCAATCACGCAGCATTTACAATGGCCAGGAATGCCATCAGAATCTTTGGAAATAGCTAAAATGTAATTGCAAATGAAGCAATGTGGGTTAGAGGCAAAAGAAAAGGAAAGATAGTACTGACAAAACAAAAATGAAGAGAGAATGAAATGAGACAGCTTGAATTATGATTAAAAGCAGCAGAAAAAGAAAAAGAGAAGAAATCCCTAGTAGAAGAAAGTGTGTGGGAGAGAGAGAGAGAAGAAAGACTGAAGGAGAGAGAGAAGAATCGGAAAAAGAGGTAAGACTTGAACTTCAGAGGTTGGAACTGAAAACCCAAAGTCAAGGTAAAATGTAGGAGGTCGAGGTGAAAGTCGGAATAATGATGAGGGCGGTGACGGAGAGCAATCCCATCTGAGTTAAAGGCCTGGTGGGATCTGTTTAAATATGTTCAAGCATCACCAACGTTCAACAAGATGGATCGAGAAGCCTTTTTCATTCCATTTGAGAAAATAGCGAAATATATGAAATGGCCAGTGACCATGTGGGTATTGTTGATTTAACCAAAGTTGGTATGTGGAGCCAGTGAAGTATTTGCATTGCTAACACAGGAGGTACCTGGTGAGGGTAATGAGGTGAAAAATGCCACCTTCAATGCATATGAACAAAGACCAGAAGCTGACATAAGCGTTTCAGGAGAGGGATCCTGGTCAAACATACATTGAATTTGAAAGGATCAAACACCGTAATTTTGATAGAGGGAGAAAACCATTGAAAATATATCAAACATATGATGCTCTGAGAGGGATGATTATTTTGGAGGAGTTCAAAGAATCACTTCCTGAAGCCCTGAGAACTGACGTGGAAAAGCAGATATTTAAAACTGTTAGATTAACTGCTGAACTGGCAGGTCATTATGAATTGATTCATAAATCAAAATTTGACTTCCGACATCAATCTCAATCTGTGAAGGATAGTAATTGGGGAAAAAGAGAAATCCTCAAGTGGTAAGGGAAAGGAGATCTCATTGAAGATAGTAAAGGTAGTTTACCAGAGGGTGAAAAGGAACCCCATGATAGGGGAAAGAGGAGTAAAAATGCTCCAGTGTTTTCACTGTAATAAAGTAGGCGCCACATCAAGTCACAATACTGCTGGTATAGGAGAAGCACTTTGGGAAGACAGGTGTGGGAAAACAGGATAAACCAGTGAATATTGTTATTGTGGGAAAGGAAAGTGCAGTGGAAGCTAAAAAAAAAAGCTGTGAAAGAATGCACAATCCAATCAGAGGTTGGTTGAGAAGAGAATGCCAGATCTCTTTATAAAGAATTTACTTGTGATGGTAAGGTTGACTCATGTATGGCAGCAGGAGCAGGTAAAAAAATTAACATTTTCGGTGATATGGGAGGAAGTCAATTTTTGATAGGGAGAGATGAGGAGATATGTGTTCACAAGGCATATTGCCAGGAAAAGTAATTATACGTGGAATTCATGATGAGAAATGCAGTGTTTCATGGTTTGAAGTGAGGTTGGAAAGTCCAGGAAAAAGTGGCAAAGTGGTGGTAGGAGTAATCGAGAAATTCTCAGTTCCAGGAATGCAATTTATCCTTGGTCATGATACAGCTGGATCACAGGTGAGAGTGATGCCTACAGCAGTTGAAAAGCCAGTGGAATATCAGGCAACTGAGGTATACCGGGAAGGATATCCTGGGATTTTTCCTGACTGTATGGTAAGACGGTCACAAAACAACAGGTGGAATCAGGAGGAGAAATCAAAACATGAAGACAAGGAAGTTGAGGTTCAATTATCAAAGCCTATGTCTGATTCAATGGTTGAGAACAAACAGGAACAGGTGGAAGATGAAGTGGATATCTTTAGTTCAGAGAAAGTAAATGAATTACAACAGGAAGATGAAAAACTAAAGCAGCTGTATCAAAATACATATGTAGAAGGAGAATCTGCGTGTATCCCAGAATGTTAGTACCATAACAATGACTTCTTGATGAGGAAATGGAGACCATCGCATATTCAGGCGGAAGGGAAGTGGAGAGAAGTCCATCAGATTGTATTACCAGTGGGTTAAAGAAAGGAGGTGTTGTGGGTAGCACATGAATTACCAGGAGGAAGTCACATGGGAGTTAGGACATCACAAGCCAAAATACAGAAACATTTTTGTTGGCCTAGACCGCATAAGGATGTAATCAGTTTTGCCAAGCATGTCATGGGTGCCAGGAAAACCTCAAGCAGTAATAAAACCAGCACCCTTGATGCCCATTCCCATGTTTGAGGAACCTTTTATATTGGTTCCATAGGACCCCAACTTTAAACATAGAATGGGCATCAGTGTTTATTCACCATAATGAATGAGTTTACTCGATTTATCAGATGTAATTCCATTAAGCAGTATCACAGTTAAAGGATTGTGGAAGAGTTACTCAAATTCTTTACGAGATATGGACTACCCACTGAGATATAATCAGGGTCACATTTACATCCAAAGCATTCAAGGATGTTATGGATAGAATCATAGAGATGTACAGCACAGAAACAGATTCTTCAGTCCAAATCGTCCATTCTGACCAGATATCCTAACCTAATCTAGTCATATTTGCCAGCACTTGGCCCATATCCCTCTAAACACTTCCTGTTCATATACCCCACCAAATGCCTTTTAAAACTTCCAATTTTACCAGCCTCCATGACTTCCTCCAGCAGCTCGTTCCATACATGCACCACCCTCTGCATGAAAAAGTTGCTCTTTAGGCTCCTTTTATATCTTTCCCCTCTCACCCTAAGCCAATGCCCTCTAGTTCTGGACTCTCCCATTTCAGGGAAAAGACCTTGTCTATTTATCCTATCCATGTCCTTCATAATTTTATAAACCTCTATAATGTCACCCCTCAGCATCTGACACTCCAAGGAAAACAACCTCAGTCTATTCAGCCTCTCCCTGTAGCTCAAATCCCCCAGCCCTGTCAACATCCTTGTAAATCTTTTCTGAACCCTTTCAAGTTTCACAAAACCCTTCTTCCATGCTATATTCCAAAAGTGGCCTGACCAATGTCCTGTACAGCCACAACATGACCTCCCAACTCCCATATTCAGTGTTCTGACCAATAAAGGAGCTTGGGAATAAAACAAATCAAAACCACTCGATACCATCCAGAATCAAAAGGAGCATTAGAATGGTGGCATCAAACTTTAAAGACCATGTTGAAGGCTTATCATCAAGACTATCCAGAGAATTGGGATAAAGAAATTCCATTTGTACTTTTTTGCAATTTGGTTGCACCAAATGAATCTATGAAATTCAGTTCATTTGAATCAGTTTTGGGCTTAAGTTGAGAAGTCCACTGAAATGAATTAATTGAAAATTGATGAGTCAGAGATTTGAGACCATACAATTCGACTGTGTGTCAGATTTTAATGTAGAGAGCAAGTGAGTTGGCTCGACAACATTTGAAAGTAGCTCAGAATATAATGATAGAGGAAGTATACAAGAAATCAAAAAATTGCCATGTTGCTAGTGGAGATAAAGTGGTAATGTTATTTCCAACGATAAGCGAATGTTTACAGGCAAGTCATAGTGGACCTGATCAAATTGAAAGGAAATTCAATAAGGTGAATGTTTGCAGAACTCAGATCAGATTGTTCTGAATTGGGCATTCCTCAAATTAGACAGTGAAGAAGTTCTCAAAAATTGCGATAAATTATTGAGTTATCTTTCAGAGGAAATTCAAAGTGGCCTTAAAGAATTATTCCAATCACATGGAGAGACATAGCTGGGAAGCACTAATTAAATTATGCATGATTCCAATCCAGAAAATGCTGTTCCAATTAAGCAACATCCTTATTGACTTGTCCTCTGAAGTTGGCACATGTTCAAATAAAAATTGAATGCACGTTGAAAGACAACATCAGTAACTGGAGCTCACTCATAGTAATGGTGCCAAAACCAGATGGTACCCAACGATTATGTGTAGCTTATTGCAAAGTCATAACCTATTCCACATGTGGAAGACTGTGTTGAGAAGATGGGACATGGAACATAGTCTTCTAAGTTGGACCTACTCAGTTACATGGCAGGTAGCTTTATGAGTGGAGACAGTTTCAGTTTCTGTAACACAGAATGAGCTATATCAGTTTGAAGTCATGCCATTTGGTCTGAAAATCCACCAGCCACATTTCAAAGACAAATTAATAAAGTCATTTCTGGATTACCCAATTGTGTGCTAGATATCGACGAGCTGGTGATTTTTAGGCACACATGGAAGGAACATTTGCAGCATTTATTGGAATAGTTTGATTGAGTTTCAGAGGCGGGCTTGGTGATAAACCTGGCTCAGGGTGAGTTTGTAAAAGGCCAACTTGCATTCCTGGGCCATGTCAGTGGACACGGACAGATGGCCCACAGGATGTGAAAACAGAAGTTATTTGGGAGTCTTACATCCCAGCAGCAAAGAGGGCAGTGCTATAATTCCTGGGATTGAGTGTTTTTTATTGGAATTTCATCCCCAGGTTTAGCAGTGTGTTTCCTCCACTGACTGACCTATCAGTGGACAGCAAACCATCAGAAGGTATTTGCCAGCCTGAAAGCTGTATTAACCACTGCCCCAGTGCTAGCCACACCTCATCAAGCAAAGCCATTCAAGGTATTGGTGCTGTACTCTTGCAAGAAGATGACGAGAAGATGGATATTGGGTATTTTTCCAGAAAATTGAATAATCATCAACAGAACTGTTCCACGATGAAGAAGGAAACCTTGAGCTTCGTATTGGAGTTACAATATTTCAACACTTATATTGTTAGTAATGTGTGTGAGATGTTAGTACATACTGACCACATCCTTTTAAGGTTCTTAGAAACATTTAAGGAGAAAAAGTTGAGACTGTTTCGATGGAGCTTATAATTGTAGCTATTCAATTTGAAAGTTTTCCACCCGGCAGAATGAAGAGGTGTCAATTGTTATGAAGCAATGGTGAACCCCTCTGTCAGTTCAACCAAAAACCCAGAAAAGCACACCTCGCCTTGTAATCTGTAATGAGTGACAGAGAACTCCCAAATTGCACTATGTTAAAAAAAATCCATTTAGTTTTTTAACTTGAAAAGTGAACATTAAACAATAATTATTCATAATTCCAAGACCCCCCTTCTCTTTCCTGCTCGTTACTTGCCTCCAACTCGATAACAACATGCTGTTCCAATAAAACACTTGTTGGAATACATCAACTTAATTTCACAACCACACAGCGGCTGTCATCTTCGGTGTCTGTCTTTTCCAGATGAAGATCTCCCCAGGTTGTCTTCTTTCTTTTTACTGTGAGTATGTTTCATATGTTTCTTTGGCAGAGAGTGTTTCTTAATTACTTGGATCTGTGTTGATGGCAGTTGCTCTATCCGCAATATTCAAAAATTTTAGATTTTTATATTCACAACGTCAGATCATTTCATTGGATTGATGTTGGCAAAACATTAAATTCAAACTCGATTAAGTTTTAGTTTCCAGGGCCATAATTTAAACTGGTTACAGTCATAGAGATGTACAACACAGAAACAGACACTTCAATCCAACTCGTCCATGCTGAACAGTAACATTAACCTGATCTAGCCACATTGGCCAGCACTTTTCCCATATCCCTCTAAACCTTTCCAGAAGGCTCTTAAATGCTGTAATTGTCCCAGCCTCTGGCAGCTCATTCCATACATGCAGCACCTTCTGCATGAAAGCATTGCCCATAAGGTCACTTTTATATCTTTCCCCTCTCACCCTAAACCTGTGCACTCTTGTTCTGGACTCCCCCATGCCAGGGAAAAGACCTTGTCTATTTACCCTATCCATGCCCCTCATGATTTTATAAACCTCTATAACGTCACCCCTCAGCCTCTGACACTCCAGGGGCAACAACCCCAGCCTATTCAGCCTCACCCTGTTGCAACAACCACTCAACCTTGGCAGCATCCTTGTAAATCTTTTCTGAACCCTTTCAAGTTTCACCATTGGTTAAATCTGAATTATTATCAAAACAGCAACCTACTCAGGTATCCATTTCACAACTAAATGTTACATGTTCCCAATTTTCCAGTACATTCTGAGACTGCTATCGATGTGCTTGTAATCTCTCAGTTCAGAATAGCATTCACTCTCTCTTAATGGTCCAGTGCATGCCTTCAACATCATAACACCAATGCATTGTTGTGACTTTCATAAAGCAAGAAGGAGGCGTTTGGTGATGATGGAGAAAAATGGACTAAAATAGACTGTGGTAGTAGGGTTAGAAAGCAATAGATCTCTCTCAGCTGCTACACGTGGTCTCTGAAGTTTCTCTGGATTTGTTTTTACCTTCAGGGCTGCTGGAGTTGTGTGTGAGACATTTCTGTTTTCTGAATATACCTTTTGGCAAGGGTGTGTTTATGAGATGTTACTATATTGGAACAGTCACTGTTTAAGAGTAAAATAATCTGTTATTCTGTTCATTTTTTCCAGTAGAGTAGTTAAGTAATTCGTAAGAGTAGTTAAGTAGTTAAGTTCCTCTTTCTTTTGTTTGCAATTTAACAAAAAGTGCTTGGATAAACTGTGTTTTGCTGAAAGTTGAATATTTTGACCAATCAAATTGCATCTGGAACATCACATTTACCTTTGAAATAAGAAATTAGGGTCGAGTATACCTTCCTAATGTATTTTGAGGGGTCTAGTCTGGTTCAGAACACCTGTTATTGGCACGTCACTCATAACTAGTAACCTGAGATAAACCTTGTAAAATGTTCTCCACCCTACAGTGCAAAATGGCATAGGCTGATGATGCCGCAAATGGCAGTCTCATATATTGGTACAAACCCTTATGAGTATTAATTGTCGTGTACCGCTGGGAATCCTCATTGAACTGCAATGGCAGGTATGCATAGGTCATGTTCAGCTTCATGAAGGCCAGTCCCCCTTGCCAACTTTGCGTACGTGTCCTCTATAAAACATTAGAGTGTAGTACAGACCCTTCAGCCCTCGATGTTGTGCCTCGATGAAGCCCAGCTAACCTACACTATTCCATTCTCACCCAGATGACTATCCAATGACCATTTAAATGCCCGTAATGTTGACGGGTCTACTACCGTTCCATGCCCCACCTACTCTCTGAGTAAAGAAACTATCTTTGACATCTGTCCTATATCTATCACCCCTCAATTTGAAGATATGCCCCTTCTTGCGAGCCATCAACATCTGAGGAAAAAGGCTTCACTGTCCACTCAATCTAACCTTCTGATTATCTGATATGTCTGCAACGAAAACAGCCTCAAGTCCTTCAGCCTCTCCTCATAAGACCTTCTTCACCAACACATTCCACCCTGACCTTAAATTTACCTGGACCATCTCTGACACCTCGCTCCCCTTCCTGGATCTCTCCATCTCCATTAGTGACGACCGACTTGACACTGACATTTTTTACAAACCCACCGACTCCCATAGCTACCTGGATTACACCTCTTCCCACCCTATCTCTTGCAAAAATGCCATCCCGTATTCCCAATTTCTCCGCCTCCGCCATATCTGCTCCCAGGAGGACCAGTTCCACCATAAGACCTTCCCTCCATACCAGTCAACATCCTAGTAAATCTCCACTGAACCCTTTCCAAACGTTTCCACATCCTTCCGATAATGTGGTGACCTGAACTGCACACAATCCTCCAAGTGCGGCTGCACCAGAGTTTTGTATAGCTGCAGCATGACCTTATGGTTCCAAAACTCGATCCTTCTACCAATAAAAGCTAACACACCTTATGCCTTTTAACAGCCCAATCAACCTCAGTGGCAACTTTGAGGGATCTGTGTATGTGGACGCTAAGATCTCTCGGCTCACCACACTACAAAGGATCTTATCATTGGTCTGGTTCTCTGCATTCCTGTTACTCCTTGCAAAGTGAATCACCTCACACTTTCCTGCATTAAACTGCATTTGTCACCTCTCAGCCCAGTTCTGCAGCTTATCTATATCCCTCTGTGACCTCCAAAATATTCTGGCACTATGCACAACTGTACCAACCTTAGTGTCGTCCACAAAGTTACTAACCCATCCTTCTATGCCTTCATCCAGGTCGGTTATCAAAATGACAAACAAGAGTGGAACAAAACAGATCCTTGCAGTACCCCACTAGTAACTGAACTCCAGGATGAACATTTCCCATCAACTACCACTCTCTGTCTTCTTTCAGCTAGTCAATTTCTGATCCAAACAACTAATTCGCCCTCAATCCCGTACCTCTGTATTTTGTGCGGTAGCCTACCATGGGGGAAACCTCATTAAACACCTGACTGAAATTCATATACACCATATCAAAGGCTTTAGCCTCATCCATCCTTCTCAAAGAACTCAATAAGGTTGGTGAGGCACGACCTACCCTTCACAGAACCATGCTGACTATCCATTATCAACTTATACCTATCGAGATGATTATAAATCTTATCTCTTGTAATCTTTTCCAACATTTTACCCACAATTGAAATAAGGCTCACTGGTCTGTAATTACCAGGGTTGTCTCTACTCCCCTTCTTGAACAAGGGAACAACATTCACTGTCCTTCAGTCTTCTGGTGCTATTACTGTAGACAATGACAACATAAAGATCAAAGCCAAAGGCTCCGCAATCTCCTCCCTGACTTCCCAGAGAATCCCATCTGGCCCAGGGGATTTATCTATTTTCACATTTTACAGAATTGCTAGCACCTCCCCCTTGTGAAACGTAGCCTGTTTCTCAGTATTCTCCTCGACCACATTGTCTTTTTCCAGTGTGAATACTGACAAAAAATATTAATTTTGCACTTCCTCTATCTCTTCTGACTCCAATCACAACTTTCCACTGCTGTCCCTGATTGGCCCTAATCTTACTCTTGTCATTCTTTAATCCCTTTTATACCTATAGAAAGAGTTAGGGTTTTCCCTGATCTTATCCGCCAACAAATTCTCACATCCCCTCATTGCTGATCATAGCTCTTTCTTTAGGTCTTTCCTTGCTAACTTGGAACTCTCAATCACCCTAACTGAGCCTTTACATATCATCCTAACATAAGTCTTCTTCTTCCTCTTGACAAGAGATTCAACTTCCTTTGTAAACCATAGCTCCTGCGCTTGAGAACTTCCTCCCTGTCTGACAGGCACATACTTATCAAGGACACACATTAGCTGTTCCTTGAATAAGCTCCACATTTCGATTGTGCCCATGCCCTGCAGTTTCCTTCTCCATCCTATGCATCCTAAGTCTTGTCTAACTGCATCGTAATTGCATTTCCCCAGCTGTAGCTCTTGCCTGTCCACATACTGTGTCAGAATACACTCCTGTGCACATTGGACAAAAACTGACCCATCTAAAGTACTTGAACTATAGTATTCCCATTCAATGTTTGGGAAGGTGAAGTCTCTCATTACAACTCCCTGTCACTCTCACTCCTATCAAGGATCATCTTTGCTATCCTATCCTCTAAATCTCTGGAACTTTTCAGAGGCCTATAGAAAGTTCCCAACAGGGTGACCTCTCCTTTCCTGTTCCTAACCTCAGCGCACACTACCTCAGTTGACGAGTCCTTCAAAGTCCTTTCTGCAACCGTAACACTGACCTTGACTCACAATGCCACACCCCCACCTCTTTTACCATCTTCTCTGTTCTTACCGAAACTGCAACAACCATTCCTATCCCTGCTCTATCCATGTCTCCGAAATAGCCACAACATTGAAATCCCAGGTTCTGACCCATGCTGCAAGCTCACCCACCTTATTCCAATGCTTCTGACATTGAAAATAGACACACTTAAAACCAACGTTTTTGCTTGTGACTCTGAAACCTTATTTCAGACCTCCTTATTCTCAACCTCCTCTATCCTCAAATTGTAATTTAGTTTCCCATTCCAGTGCGGAATTAGTTTAAAGACACCCAAACTGCATGAGCAAATCTCCTTCCCCTCTCCCCCTCCCCCCCAAGGATATCGGTATGCCTCTGGTTCAAGAGAAGACCATCGTGTTTACAGAGGTCCCACCTACACCAGAAAGAGACCCAATTATCCAAGAATCCAAAACCCTCTCTCCTGCACCATCCCTGTAGTCACATGTTCAATTCCTCCCTCTCCCTATTCCTCACCTCGCTAGCACGTGGCACGTGTAACAAACTAAGGATAATAACTTTGTTTATCCTAGCTCTAAGTTTCCATTCTAGCCCCCTGAATATCTGCCTTAAATCCACATCTCTCTTCCCACCTATGTTATTAGTGCCTATGTAAACCATGACTTGGGGCTGCTCCCCCACCCCCTCAAGGATCCTGAAAACACGATCAGAGACATCTCGCACCCTGGTACCTGGGAGGCAACACACCAACCATGAGTCTGTCTCATTCCCAAAGAATCTCCTCTCTATCCCCCCAACTATGGAGTCTCCAATGACTAATGCTCTGCTCCTCTTCTGCCTTCCCTTCTGAGCAACAGGGACAGAATCTGAGTCAGAGACCTGTGCCCCATTGCTTACCCCTGGTAAGTTGTTTCCCTTAACAGTGCCAAAAATGGTCTCCTTGTTGTTGAGGTGATCGGCCACAGGAGATTCCTGCACTGCCTGCCAGTTCTCTTTCAGTCCCCTGGCGGTAACTCATCGACCTTCTTCTTTTACCTGAGGTGTGACTACCTCCCTATAACTCCTTACAATAACCCACTCTGCCTCCCAAATGATCCGAAGTTTGTCCAGCTCCAGCTCCAGTTCCCTACCGCAGTTTTCGAGGAGCTGGAGTTGGGTGCACTTCCCACAGATGCAGTCAGCAGAGACGCTAGTGGTGACCCTTCCCTCCCACATTCTGCATGAGGAACCTTCAACTGCTCTAACCACCATTCCCAACATTCCAAATTCCAAACCAGCCGACTGAAAAACTAAAAAGAGAAAAAAACGAGTCACCTTATGAATCTGGCACTCAGGACCTTTCAGTTCGAGGCAGAGGACAGGTGGGAGATACAACTCGGGTAGTGTTGTGGGTAAAGCAACCACCCAAACATAAGGCCTCACTTACCCATAAGTCCTGTGTCCACTCCTGCTCAGTGTGTGCTCTGCCTAGTCACGAGGTGAGTTAATAAACTTTACTCCAACTTTCCTGACGGGTCTCTGGTCCTTGCTGTCGCTCTTCCCACTGCAACTGCCACTGAGAAAGTCCCTCTAATGCGAGGGTTTAGGTATTTATCCGGAAGCGGTTTACTGTATGTCATTAAATAGGCAGGGGGTAGCAATAAAGGAGGAGTTCATTCAGTCCAAGCAGAGGGTCCTGGCAGTACCTCCCCAGGCAAGCAGTCAGGAAGGTCATTAGTAAGTAATGAGGCTATTGCAATTCACTTCCACAACCAATATCTTTGATGATGTGATGTGACACACACAGATTCCAGTGATCGACGCCTTCAATAAATTGCTATTTATTATTGAGCTCTGGGCCTGTTACTCACAAACAGGACAATTCCACTTCAGGCTCTCGGTTCCTATTAGACACAAACAAGACCACTCAGCCCCTTTAGCTCGTTACATTGGACCAGTATAAGGTCCATCCAGCCCCAGAAGCCTTTAGCACAGGGACAGGAGGAGGCCCATTCAGCCTCTCAGGTCTGTGAGAGAGGAACAGGAGAAGCTCCATTCACCACCTCTCCCCCCACCCCGCCCCCAGCCCTGCCATGTTTAATGCTGTCCAGGTCTACAGAGAGACAATATCAGGAAACACAAAGGGTTAACAGTTTGTTTGTAATCCGGGGCTAATTGCTGCTTTCTCACTTTGAACCCACTTGCTGCTTTCACTCACTGTGACAGAAAACAGTTCTGATTAAATACTCAAGGGGAACAATACAGGAAGTGGCCATTCCACCCTCCCCAGGCGAGCAGTTGGACAGGTTCAGGGGAACTAAAGTCTTGCTGATGTTGGGATGTTGTGAAGATATATTCCAATGAACAATTTCGGTTGTTAGGAAGATCTCACTGTAGGGCTCAAGTCTGTTATACAGGATATCTTTCTCGATCAAGGAACGTGGGTAATGCCTAGACAGGAGATTTGGGACATCCCGAAGAGGTGAAAGCTGCTATAAAATTTCAAACATTTTATTGTTTTACCTTCTTGAAGCCTCCTGACTCTGAGGAGCACCTATCAGCCCACAGAGAATCAACGTAGTCTGCAAGGACTTAGTCTAAAAGCAGTTCTGATCTCTCGAGAGCTGCTGACAAGAGGTGAGGTCTCATTAACTCCTTTGTCTTTCAGAGCTTGAGAGGGTGAGGCTGATGAAATATCTGGGAGCAGACACTGATCAAGAAATTTTACATCCTGCTGTTACTTCTCCAAGGTAATGACATCGTCAGCTCGGATATGCTCATGGTTAATAGTCTTTGTAAAAGGTTGTTCTTATCGAGGTGTGTTTGGGAACCAGTGCAGCAGTGAGGCAGTGTACACACTCATACCTAGTCCTGGTCACCCATCACCCTGTGCTCACTGATATACACTGGCTCCCATCCTGACAACAGTCGTGGAGTAACACAGAGATCCCACAGTGTACATTGCAGATCGAGAGGAGGTTACAGAGGGAGGGAGTGGAGAGCGGTGACAGATAGATGGGAAAGCAGTGGTGATTATCATAAAGCTGAAGTTTTGTTGACCAATGGAATTCAGTGAATAAGGATTCAGTCATGAGGATGAACTGGAATAAATACTGGGGAATAATGTTTATTCTGACACTGCAAGTTCAGTTACAATTTACTGAAACTTATGTTTTTTACTAGTTTAGTTAGAATTTCCCACGAAGACAATACAGCAGCTCCTAGAATAGACAGACTGGTCAGCATCGCACTTCCTGTTCATTCTCACTGTGCTAGAAACCTCAATAAGGGTGTGAGATAACCGACAGAGAGAAGGGAGAGTGCAGGGCTGACATGTTCCCAAAAAGGTGAAGGACAGGACCAATAGGCTGAGAGAACCCTGAATGTCAGTGGATGCACAGGATTGGATATGGGGGAAAAAACCCTTGTGATAGACACCGAGGGCTCAAAACACTGGATACCTCAGCGGAGAAAATACAGGGGGTTACTGAAAATGGGAATTAGGAGAACAACCAGGGGACAGGTCAAAGTAATGGTGAGTACTATGAAGGAAAACCCAAAGGTGTTTTATAAGTATATTCGGGGTCAGAGAATGAGCAAGCCCCATTAGGGACCAAACAGGCAAACTGTGTGTGTGGAGCTAGAAGACACAGCTGAGGTTCAAAATGAGTACTTTGTATTCCCTGGAGAGAAGGACAAGGGAAGTCTCGGAATCAGGAAGGGAGACTCTCATATATTTTAATGAATTAACATTGAGATGGAGGAGGTATCGACGGTTTAATTGATTCGAAAATGGATCAGTTCCTTTGGCCCAGATCACACGTACCTCAGACTGCTGTGGGAGGCAAAGGGAGGAGATTGCAGGCACCCCGACATTAATTTACAAATCCTCTCGTTTTGAGGTTTTGATTTATTATTGTCTCATGCACATCAGTACAGTGAAAGGTATTCCACGCACTACATAAACATCACACTATACAAAGACCATCGTGTGATTGTACAGAGTGGGGAATATGGCTGCACAGAATTTGTACAAAAAGCAAGATGAACATTAGGTTTGAAATTTGAGAGGTCCATTCAGAAGTCTAACATCAGGGAAGAAGCTGAACTTGAACCTGTCGGTATCTGTGTGGAAGGTTTTGTATCTCCTGCCTGATGGAAGGGTTGGAAGAGATTAGAACCAGGGTGGGGAGGGCTCTCTGATGATGTTGGCTGTCTCTCTGAGGCAAGGAGAGGTGTACATGGAGACAATGGACAGATGATCAGCTTGTGTGATGGTCTCGGCTGTGTTCACAACCCTCTGTAGTTATTTACAGGCCTGGGCAGAGCGGTTGCTGTTCCAAGACGTGATGTATCCAGATAGAATGCTCTTCTTGATGCATCTGGAAAGGTAGATGAGGGGCCTTATGCTGAATTTCCTTCACCTCCTGTCAAAGAAGACACATTGATGTGCCTCTTCATCGTCGCATCTACATGGGGTGGTCCAGGACACATTGTTGGTTATCGTCACTCTGAGGAATTTGATGCTCTCCACCCACTGATCCTCATCCCCCTCCACCTTCCTTCCAATCTCTGTAACCTCCTCCTGACCTTAAGTTCCCTCCCTATCCCTGTAACCTTCTCCAGCCCTACACCCCCATGGTATCTCTGTAACTTCCTCCAGCCCCTCCACCCCTCCCAATCTCTGTAACCTCCTCGAACCCCTACATCCCCCCCTATCTCTGTCACTTTCTCCATCTCCTACACCCCTCCCTATCTCTGAAAGCCCCCTCCAGCCCGTACACCCCCTCCCTATCTCTGTAACCCCCTCTAGCCCCTACACCCGCTCCCTATCTCTGTAACCCCCTCCAGCCCCTACTCCCCCTCCCTATCTCTGTAACCCCCCTCCAGCCCCTACACCCCCTCCCTATCTCTGTAATCCCCTCCAGCCCCTACACCCCCCTCCCTATCTCTATAACCCCCTCCAGCCCGTACACTCCCTCCCTATCTCTGTAACCCCCTCCAGCTCCTACACCCTCTCCCTATCTCTGTAACCCCCTCCAGCCCCTACACCCCGCCCTATCTCTGTAACCCCCTCCAGCCCCTACAACCCCTCCCTATCTCTGTAACCCCCTCCAGCCGTGACACCCCCTCCCTTTCTCTGTAACCTCCTCCAGTGGGTATGAACCTCTGAGATCTCTGTAATTCGATTCTTGAGTATCTCCTGATTCCTTGGCTCCACTATTCTCCGATATTCCCTCGGCTTCCTCAGGGCCCTGAGCTCTGGGATGAGTTCCTAAAACTCTCCAACTCTCTCTCTCTCTTTCTCTCTCCCTCGCTCTCTCGCTCTCTCTCTCTCTCTCTCTCTCTCTCTCTCTCTGTCAATCTGTATCACTCTCTCTTTGCCTCTCACTCACACATTTGCATTCTCTCTCTCTTTGGTTCTGTCATCTCTATCTCTGTTGGTTTCTCTTACTCTTTCTTTCTCTCTTTCTGTATCTTTCTCTTGCTCCAACGTTTCACTACAGTATGTCATCAATGTCCTCTCTGACTGAACCTTTCATCATCTGTTTCCTGATATCCCCTGGTGGATCTCAGAGTGAGACTATAGTAGATTAAGATGCTGTGTTGTTTGACCATGTTAAAGGGGTTACCTTAATGCACAATAGATTTCTGATCTCAGGTCTCCAGCATTGTCAGATGGTCAGTGCTGAGGGAGCGCCGCACTGTCGGAGGGTCAGTGCTGAGGGAGCGGGCATTATCAGAGGGTAAGTGCTGAGGGAGCGCCGCGCTGTCAGAGGGTCAATGCTGAGGGAGCGGGCACTGTCGGAGGGTCAGTGCTGAGGGTGTGGGCACTGTCGGAGGGTCAGTGCTGAGGGAGTGGGCACTGTCGGAGGGTCAGTGCTGAGGGAGTGCCGCACTGTCGGAGGGTCAGTGCTGAGGGAGCGCCACGCTGTCGGAGGGTCAGTGCTGAGGGAGTGGGCACTGTCGGAGGGTCGGTGGTGAGGGAGCGCCGCACTGTTGCAGGGTCAGTGCTGAGGGAGCGCCGCGCTGTCGGAGGGTCAATCCTGAGGGAGTGGGCACTGTCGGATGGTCAGTGCTGAGGGAGCGCCGCACTGTTGCAGGGTCAGTGCTGAGGGAGTGCCGCACTGTCGGAGGTTCAGTGCTGAGGGAGTGGGCACTGTCGGAGGGTCAGTGCTGAGGGAGTGCTGCACTGTCGGATGGTCAGTGCTGAGGGAGTGCCGCACTGTTGCAGGGTCAATGCTGAGAGAGTGCCGCACTGTCGGAGGTTCAGTGCTGAGGGAGTGCCGCACTGTTGGAGGGTCAGTGCTGAGGGACTGCCGCACTGTCGGAGGGTCAGTGCTGAGGGCGCGCCGTATTGTCGGAGGGTCAGTGCTGAGGGAGCGCCGCACTGTCAGAGGGTCAGTGCTGAGGGAGTGGGCACTGTCAGAGGGTCAGTGCTGAGGGAGTGCCGTACTGTCAGAGGGTCAGTGCTGAGGGAGTGGGCACTGTCAGAGGGTCAGTGCTGAGGGAGTGCCGCACTGTCGGAGGGTCAGTGCTGAGGGAGTGGGCACTGTCAGAGGGTCAGTGCTGAGGGAGTGCCGCACTGTCAGAGGGTCAGTGCTGAGGGAGCGCCGTGCTGTTGGAGGGTCAGTGCTGAGGGAGCGGGCATTGTCGGAGGGTCAGTGCTGAGGGAGTGCCACACTGTCGGAGGGTCAATGCTGAGGGAGTGGGCACTGTCGGAGTGTCAGTGCCTAGGGAATGCCGCACTGTTGGATGGTCTGTGCTGAGGGTGCGGGCATTGTCAGAGGGTCAGTGATGTGGGAGTGCCGCACTGTTGGAGGGTCAGTGCTGAGGGTGCGGGCATTGTCCGAGGGTCAGTGCTGAGGGAGTGGGCACTGTCGGAGGGTCAGTGCTGAGGGTGCGGGCATTGTCAGAGAGTCAGTGCCGAGGGAGTGCCGCAATGTCAGAGGGTTGATGTGACATCCTGTTGAATGAAGCTGACCTGCAGATGATGGTAATCTACGTCAGTGTGTGGTTTGTCACTGCTTTGCTATTTTTGAGGCATGGGATTATGTGCAGTTCCTATTTTTTTTTGACTTGGTTGGGTTTTCCTTGCAAAGCATTTGCTCTGTGTAACAATAGCAAAGGTTTCTGGGATGTCTTGCTACAATTGTACAGGGGCCTTGGTGAGAGCACCCCTGGAGTGTGTGCAGTTTGGGGGTGGATTCTCCTTATCTGAGGAAGGATGTCCTGGTGATGGAGGGAGAGCAGCAAAGAGTTTCCCAGACTGAATCCGGGATGGCAGGGCTGATGGACGAAGAGAGACTGGATTGGTGAGGATTATATTCACTGGAATTTACAAGAATGACGGGGGATCTCACAGAAACCGATAAAATTCTGGCAGGATTTGAGAGGCTAAACACAACCAGGATGTTCTCAATGACCGGGGAATCTGATGTAAGGTTACATAGAACGTAGAAAAGTACAGCACAGAACAGGCCTTTCGGCCCATGATGTTGTGTGGAGGATTATTCCTAATGTAAAATAAAACAACCTAACCTACGCACCCCTCAATTCACTGCTGTCCACGTGCATGTCCAGCAGGCGCTTAAATGTCCCCAATGACTCTGGTTCCACCACCACCACTGTCAACATATTCCATGCATTCACATCTCTCTACGTAAAGAACCTACCTCTGATGTCTCCTCTACACCTTCCTCCTAATATCTTAAAACTATGACCCCTTGTGCCAGTCAGTCCTACCTGAGGGAAAAGTCTCTGGTTATTGTCTCTATCCATGCCTCTCATTACCTTGGAGATCTCAATCAGGTCACCTCTCTTCCTGCTTCTCTCCAGAGAGAAAAGTCCGAGTTGAGTCAACCTCTCTTTGTAAGACAAGCCCTCCAGTCCAGGCAGCATCCTGATAAACTTTCTTTGTACCCTCTCCAAAGCCTCTGTATCTTTCCTGTAATAAAGCGACCAGAACAATATTCCAAATGTGGCTTCACTAAAGTCTTGGAGAGCTGCAGCAAAAGCTCGCGGCTCTTAAACTCGATTCCCCCATTAATGAAAGCCAAAACACCAAATGCTTTCTTAGCAACCCTATCCACTTGGGTGGCAGCTTTGAGGGATCTATGCACTTGAACACCAAGATCCCTCTGTTCCTCCACCTTGCCAAGAATCCTGTCTTTAATCCTATATTCAGCATTCACGTTCAACCTTCCAAAATGCATCACTTCACATTTATCCAGGATGAACTCCATCTGCCATTTCTCAACCCAGCTCTGCATCCTGTCTCTGTCACGCGGCAGCCTGCAATAGCCCTCAGTATTATCAACGGCATCTCCAACCTTTGTGTCATCGGCAAATTTACTAACTCACTCCTCAACCTCCTCATTCAAGTCATTTATAAAAATTACAAAGAACAAGGACAGAGCCCTGTGGGACACCACTCACCACTGGCCTCCAGGCAGAATAAAGCCACTCTCTGCCTTCTGTCAGCCAACCAATTCTGAATCCAGATAGGCAAATCTCCCTGAATCCCATGCATCCTGACTTTGAGCCTTCCATGGGGAACCTTATCAAATGCCTTGCTGAAGTCCAATTACACCACATCCACTGCTCGAACTTTGTCGACCTGTCTCATCATCTGCTCAAAGAACTCAAAAAGATTTGTGAGGCATGACCTACCCCTCACAAAGCCATGCTGACTGCCTTTAATCACGCTATGCTTTTCCAAATAGTTATAAATCCTATCCCTCAGAATTATTTCCAAAACCTTGCTGACCATCGACGTAAGACTGACTGGTCTGTAATTGCCAGGGATTTTCCTCTTACCCTTCTTGAAAAGAGGAACAACATTCGCCTCCCTGCAATCTCCTCCAGTACAACTCGCTTGGAGAGAGAGAGGAAGCAAATATCTTCTCCAGTGACTTAGCAACCTTCTTTCTCGCTTCCCGGAGCAACCTAGGATAAATGTGGTCTGGCCCTGGGGTCTTATCAATCTTCATGTTTACAAAAATTCCCAGCACGTAAACTTTGACAATCTTGATCTGTTCAAGCCTGTATCCCAGCTCCTCAAAGTTCTCATTCACAACAAGGAACCTTTCCTTAGAGAAAACTGAAGCAAAATACTCATAGCTTCCCCTATCTGCTCACACTCCACTCACAAGTTCCCTATGCTATCCCTGATCGGCCCTACCTTCTCCCTGATCATTCTCCTATTCCGCACGTATGAGTAAAATGCCTTTGGGTTCTCCCTAATCCTTCCTGCCAAGCCTTTTTCGTGCCCCCTCCTGGCTCTCCTTAGTCCATTTCTGAGCTCTTTCTAGGAAGCCTGTAATCCTCTAAAGCTGTGCTAGATCATTTCTTCCTCCACCTTACATAAGCTGCCAAATTCCTTTTGATGAGAAGCTCCTCTGTTCTCGTCATCCAAGGCTCTTTAACCTTTCCCCTTCTTATCTGTCTCAGAGGAACAAATTTGTGCATCACTCGCAACAACTGCTCCTTAAACAGTCTCCACATGTCTGCTGTGCCCTTTCTGTGGAACAATTGCTCCCAGTCTGTACTACCCAACTCCTGCCTGATAGTGTCTAAATTTCCTTTTCCCCAATTAAATATCTTCTCTCGGTAACTGCTCCTTTCCCTCTCCAAGGCAATGGGAAAAGTGTCCTCCCACCGCGAGATCTGACACCTGTCCTGGCTCGTTGCCGAGCACCAAATTCAAAATGGCCTCTCCCCTCGTCGGCCTGTCTACGTACTGAGTAAGGAAACCCTCCTGAACACACCTGACAAAAACGGCTCCATCCAAACCATCTGCACTAAGTGGTTCCAGTTGATATTGGGAAAGTTGAAATAACCCATAATAACAACCCTGCTACATCTGCATTTTTCCAGAATCTGCCAGCCTATAAGTTCCTCGATCTCTCGACTGGTATTAGAGGGTCTGTAGAAAACCCCCAATGAGGTGGCTGTTCCCTTGCTGTTCCTAACCTCCACCCCATACTGACTCAGGAGACAAACCCTCCTCAGCAACCTTCATTCTGTCGCTGTGATGCACTCTCTGATTAGCAATGCTACACCCCCTCCTCTTTTTCCACCCTCCCTGTTCTTTTTAAAAGTTCTAAACCCTGAAACATCTGGCAACCATTCCTGCCCCTGTGAAACCCACGTCTCTGTTATGGCCACAACATCATAGCCCCAAGTACTGATCCATGCTCGAAGTTCATCACTCTTTTATTTCTGACACTCCTTGCGTTAAAGCAGACACACTTTAACCAATTGCTTTGTTTCATCACATGAAAAACCTTCATGATAGATTCACTACATCCTGTCACTGCCCCATCTACAACTATCCCCCTTGCAGATATGTAGCTTTGGTTCCCATCCCCTTGCCAAACTAGTTTAAACCCTCCTGAACCACAGGAACAAATCTCCCACCCAGGACATTTGTGCCCCTCCAGTTCAGGGGTAAATCATTTAGGATTGAGATAAGGAGAAACATCATCAGCCAGAGAGTGGGCAGACTGTGGAATTCTCAACCACAGAAAACATTTGATGTGAAAACATTGAATCTTTTCAAAGGGAGTTCGAAATAGTTCTTAAGGCTAAAGGGTATGGGGCAGAAAGAGGAAACAGGGAACTGAGTTGGATGATCAGCCTTGATCAGATTGAATGGCAGAACAGGCTGGAAGGGCTGAATGGCCTGTCCTACTCCTGGTTTCTCTGTCTGTATGGTTCTAGCAGCTGCTGCTGGCCATTCAGCCCCTCCAGCCTGGTTCTCCTTCATGAGGATAACGGTTGATTACTTTGTAACCTGATTTCCACATGCCCACCTCCCTCCTCATAACCTTTGACCTGACCTTCCTTTGTTGGTCAAGAATCTCTCGATCTCTGCCGTCAATATTTAAACCATTAAACACATCTGATGTCCCATTGCTCTTAAAGGAATTGTGTTCCCCAGAGGCAGGAGCCTCAGAGAGAGAGAGAGAGAGAGAGAGAGATAAAGAATCACTAGTGATCTTTAGATTTCTAAACTGAGTCCCCCTGATCTAGACTATTCCACAAGGGAAGCATCATCGAACTATCCTCCCTGTTCTCCCAGACGATTGGTTTGCCTTGTAGTGACATGCTTGGGACATTATCGCTGCATCGTAACATGTGGCCTGAAGGTATAATGGGCTCAGACTCCATCTTCTCCTGGGACCACTTGAAACATGATCCTCCATTAGAGGCCATGCTCTTCTGTAGTAACCAAATCACTTCATGACCAGCTCAGACACTGATGTGTCGATGACTGTAATAACTTTGTGTAATTGGCAACTGTCAAAACTGTTGGATTCCCCAATCCCCAGGTTTCTGGTGTTATGAGAGAGATCATAAGCATCGCCTTATTGGATACAGATATACTGCTGGTAGTGCCAGGCCCTCAGCTTTGATTCCAACATTGTCTGTGTGCAGTTTGCATGGTCCCCCCTGTGTCTGCACAGGTTTCCTCCGGGTGCTCCAGTTTCCTCCCACAGTCCAAAAGTGTGCAGGTGAGGGTGGTTTGATCATGGGATATTGTCCCATAGTGTCCAGGGATGTGCAGATTAGGGTGGGTTGGCCATGTGAAGTGCAAAAATGGGATAGGCCTAGGTGGGATGCTTTTCAGATTATGCGGAATCAATGGGCTGAATAGCCTGTTTTACACTGTGGCAATTCTATGAAGTATCAGAGACCCAGGTTAATATTTCTGGCACATTGGTTCAAATCCTGAAGTGGCAGATAGTGAAATTTGAATTTGGAAAAATGAAAATCTAATCTAATGAGTTTTGTTAAAAATCACACAACACCAGGTTATAATCCAACAGGTTTATTTGGAAGCTCTAGCTTTCAGACCGCTGCTCCTTCATCAGGTAGTTGTGGACAATAACTAAACAGCAAAAGTTTAGAGTGTGATGTAACTGAAATTATATATTGATAAAGACCTGAATTTGTTTGTTAAGTCTCTCGTCTTTCAGAATGAACATGTTGGTTTCAGTTCTTTCATATTTAAATTACAGAACATTTAAAAGTTACATTCTCAATGGACTTTCACAACTGGTGTCATGTCAGCCCAGATAATGCATTTAAGGTGTGAGCTGTCCTATGTGAGACTCTGTGCCACAATGGGCAGACTGATTCTAATCTAAAAAATGGATTTACAGAATCTTACGTGCATTCATGCAGTTTTTGGGCAAAGTAAAATGTAATTCTGCAACTACAGATTCACCCCACAAATGTGTGTCTGTGTGTCTGTGTGTGTCTGTGTGTATGTATAATGCAATGTGGTCCCCTGTAGTGTGTCATGAGCCCAAGGTCCTGGTTGAGACCATCCCCATGGGGACCAAACTTGGCTATTAGCCTCTGCTCGGCCACTTTTCATTGTTGCCTGTCCTGAAGTCCGCCTTGGAGGACGGTCACCTGAAGATCTGACGTCGAATGTTCTGGACCGCTGAAGTGGAAGGGAACCCTCCTGTCTGTTGACTGTTGTGTGGTGTCCATTCATCCGTTACTGTAGCCTCTGCTCGGTCTCATCAATGTACCACACCTCAGGGCACCCTTGCCCGCAGCATATGAGATAGACAACGTTGGCTGAGTCGCATGAGTACCTGCCACGTACATGGTGGGAGGTGTCCCCACGTGTAATGGTGGCATCTGTATCGACACTCTGACACGTCTTGCAGCTTCTACCATGGTGTATGGTGTTGTCCTGAAAGCTGGGTATTTTGCTGCGAATAGTGATTTGTTTGAGGTTTGGTGGTGGTTTAAAGGCGAGCGATGGAGATGTGGGGAAGGTCTTGGTGAGGTGCTCATCCTCATTGATGTGTTGCAGGCTGCAAAGAACATGGCACAGTTTTTTCGGTTCCTGGGAAATACTGGATAACGAAGGATACCCTGTTGGTTGCAGCACCATCTGTCTCCTTGAGTACATGATGGGTTTCTGGAAGTACTCAAGGATACCCTCATAAGAACGGAGTACAATGCTCAACTCAACGACCGCCAGTTTTGACGTGTCACAACGAGAAACCGTAATGACCTCCTCAAGAGACAGCCACAAGCTGCAACCAACAGGGTACCCTTCATTGTCCAGTACTTTCCAGGAGCTAACACTGGCTTCCAGGTTCCCCTGTAGCTCCCTCACTATTACCACCTGCTGTAAGCTGTAAGGGACCCCATGGATTTCTCCCTTGGGTTAAATAACTGAGGCAGAATTTGGGCTGCTATATCAAAAACACCGAGAGTTTTGCAACTCAAAATGGCACGTGCTGCATCTTTTTGAGAAGGAACACGTTTGATTTACAGCACAGCAGCGACATTCCCTCAGACACTTCTTTACGACATCATGAAGATATTGTAATAGACGCCGAGGATCATGGGGTTGCTATCTCATCTGAGAGCGAGAGGATGAGTAGTGAGGTTAACCTAAGAGACTCCACACTTTCCGGTTAGCACGGTGGCTAAGCAGTTAGCACTGTTGCCTCACAGAGCCAGGGACCCTATTTTGATTCCAACCTCAGGCGACTGTCCATGTGGAGTTTGCACATTCTCCCAGTGTCTGCGTGGGTTTCCTCTTGGTGCTCCAGTGTTCTCCCACAGTCCAAAAATGTGCAGGTTAGGATGGATTAACCATGGGAAATTGTCCCATGGTATCTAGGGATGTGCGGGTTCGGGTGGATTGGTCATGCTAAATTATCCCATAGTGCCCAGGGATGTGTAGGTTAGGTGGGTTAGCCATGGGAAATGCAGGAATACAGGGAAAGGATAGAGGAATGGTTCTAGTGGGATGCTGTTTGAAGGGTTGATGTGAACACGTTGGGCTGAATGGTCTGTTTCCACACTGTAGGGAATCTATCATCTATAGCCTTGGAAAAAGTGGGAATGTCTCTCAGTCAGGGTCATAAGGACTCTGACTCCAAATGGTCCTGGTAAAAACAACAGGCTGGTTACTACCAGTGTCTGAGAAAACCAAAACAATGACCAGAGTCTCACTACTGGCAGGAACATATCTTTGCAGTGTGACATGTTTACATGGGAAATTTCCATGAAAAAGTCTCACTGTATGTAATGGGGTCAGCCAGGTGAAGGTCCTGAATCTGAGCTCTGATTGGGGCTGTTAACCTGGGTCCAATCAGGGAGCCCTGGCTGACAGATAGAAACAGAGTGCCAGAGGTCCCGTTCACTCACAGCTGGCTCCAAGGGAAGTGGATCAGTGTCAAAACCTCTCCATGTAGAAATTAAGGAGTCTTGGTGAGAGGATGTGGAGTCTCTATGTGGAGTAATTTCAGCGGTGATGAGAATTATGCACATTCTTGAAGAAATTCACTTACAATGGTTGTCTTTGAGTTGGTGTAAGCATTTCTGGGATCATGCCATTATTTGGAAAAGTTGACTCATTCAATCCTGTTGTCGAAGACTGGGCCCAGTGTGTGGAAAGAATGTGTTGATTTTTTTCCAAGCAACTGACACTGGTGTAGATGGAAAGCAACGAGTAATTCTCCTGACAGTTTGCGGATCTACAGCTTTTTTAGCTATTAGGAGCCTAAAGTATCCTGAAGTGCCAGATACTAAAACATTTCAAATTGATGGATTTAGTTAAAGAATATAACAACCCCAAACCTCCTCTAATTCTGAGACAATATCAGTTTTACCAGGGAAATCCATGTCAGAATTTTTGACGACGTTAAGAGAACAGGCAGAGGCATGTAACTTTGGGGGTTTAACCCTTAATGTGATGCTGAGAGGTTGCTTGGTACGTGGGATTAACGATATAACCATGCAAAAGCGCCTACTAGCTGAAGCCCATTGGGACTTCAAACAGGCATTACAACTGGAGTTATCATTGGAAAATGGCCAGTGGAGCACATGAGTTACAGGGTATTCCGATGGAAGTGGACACTCTCACTAGTCCGACTGAGCTTGGGGAATGCCACTTGAGTGAAGGCAACTGCACAGCCTCACTCAGGACACATCCTGAATGGAGGGACTCTAGGTCAGCCCACAGCAAAACCCCCAAAACAAAACCAAGCCTCAGCCAAAAGGTTCAAATTTTCTTCAGGACCCGGGCCAGCGAGCCATTGTAGTTGCTGCCAGTATGCGGACTTGAGGAATTGTGTTGGAACAGTTAAATTGCTTAGCAACATCCAAATCAGAAACAATCAAAGTAAACATCTGATTAAATGGTCATCTGCTTCTAATGGAAGTTGATATCTGTGGGGGATGTGGTGGTGATCGTAGAATCTTTAACAAAGCACATTCTGGACTCCAACCCTCAAGTTTGTGTAAGACCTCGGTGAGACAGAGAGCCTACACCAGGGAGCCATTACAGATTAAGGGTTAAACTTCTTGTTAACAGAAGCAGCTGGTCCTGATGGCAGCAAAGCTTAATGGGGTGGAACTGGTTGAGAAAGATGCACCTTAATTAGCTCAACATTTTGCAATTAGAAAATGGCTTCCCGAGTGAAGTCCTAATTAAATACCCAGACATTCTTCCATAAAGTCTAGGGACTATGAAAGGCACCAAGACCATTCTGCATATTGACCAGGAAGGCAATTCCCCAATTCTGCAAGACCCGCCCAGTGTCATTTACCTTCTGGGCAAAAGCAGAGGCAGGAATCAGGAGGTCGTAAAGTGACCAGTAAAGTTTGCAGAATGGGCAGTACTGGTCACACATTGTGAAAGCAGATGGCTCAGTTCACCTTTGTGGGATTTTAAACAAACAGCAAACTGCTTGTCACAGCTGGATAAATATCAATTCTCTAGGTGAGGGATTGGATATGTAAAGCTGGGCTAGGCATTCTGTCCTTCAAATGCACAAGGTTCTCAATGAATATTTCTCCTCTCTAATTTGTATGTCCTTATCCAACCATTAAAATTAGTTTTCGTCATCTTTTCAAACTCAATGTATGTTTGACCAGGGTCCCTCCTTAGACTCCTGAAACGTAGGCTTCTGGTATTAGCTTGTATGCACTTCAGACAGCACTTTTCACCTCATTACCCTCACCAGGTACCTCCTGTGATAGCAATGTCACTGGCTCTACACACCAACTTTGTTTGAATCAACAATACCCACATGGTCACTGACCATTTCATTTGTTCAGCCATTTTCTCAACTATAATGAAAAAGGCTTTTACATTCTTTTTGTTGAACTTTGGTGATGCTTGAACATATTTAAACAGATCCCCACCAGGCTTTCAGCTCGGATGGGATTGCTCTCCGTCACCGCCCTCATCATTATTCCTACTTTCACCTCTACATCCACCATTTTAACTTGGCTTTGGGCTTTCAGTTCCAACCTCTGAAGTTCAAAACTTGCCTCTTTCTCAGATTCTTCTCTCGCTCCTTCTGTCTCTTTCTCTCTCTCTTGCCCCTCTCTCCCCCCCCCCCGGCATTTTTCTTCTGGGTATTTCCTCTCTTTTTCTGCTGCTTTTAATCATAATTTGAGCTGTTTCATTTCATTTTCTCATTATTTTTGTTCTGCCAGAGCAATTTGTTCCTTTTCTTTTGCCTCTAACTCAAGCTGCTTCATTTGCAACTGATTTTTTTTGCCATTTCCAAAGATTCAGATGGCATTTCTAGCAATTGGGTAAATGCTGCGTGATTGCCACAAACATCTCCTCTTAGAAACAGGCAAACCCAACTCCACTTTGTTTACCGATTCTGAACATTTTTCCTTGCTCAGTCTTTGCAAAACTCTTGAAGTGGCTTTTTCCATCCCCAGGAAATTCCTAGTGACTGAAAGAGCCACTATGACAACAAGGCACATCCTGTTTAATAAGCCAAATTCAATATCTAAAATAAAAGGTGCTAACACTTTCCACTTGCTATTTTGAGTCTAACAACCTGAAAGCCAATAAAAACTGAAAGGACGACAGATGCTGTAAATCGGAGACAACAATAGAAATTTCTAGAAAAGCTCTGCAGGTCTGGCAGCATCTGTGGAAAGAGAAATCAGAGTGAACAGTTCAGATCCAAAACATTAACACTTATTTCTCTCCACAGATGTTGTGAGCCCTGCTGAACCTAAACCCAACCTGGAATTAGAGATGTTGGTCCCAACAAGAGTCCCCAGTCTGCTATGGACCAGACCAAACCCCCTCAAAAAATTCAGAAGATAATCTAAACCCTTACACTTTTTCTTCTTTTAAAGATAGCTGCAAGGCATTGTATTCCGGTCAGTCAAACTACCAGATTTGAAGCAAAACATAATTTATTCATATATATATATAGTTAAAGTACAACAAAAGGAAGAGGAAATTGGAATAACTTAACTTTATTGGAAAACTGAACAGACGAATTGATCATTTTACTACTAAACAATATAGTAGCACCCCATAAACACATCCTTGGCAAAAAGCAAGTTCAGAAAAACAGATTGTCTCACGTGCAACTCCAGCAGGGGAAGAAATCAAACATCAGGAGAACATTCTGTGAGCGAGTGAAGCTGGGAGAGAAAACTGCAGCTTGTAAACCCTGCTGAGAACCCAACAATAACTGCTGAAAGATAAAACTAAAGTCCTGGTTCTGTGGGAGCTTGACCACATCAAGTCAGGTTGCTTCTATTGTTCCAACTTTAAAAACAACCCCAGACCTCAAGCTGTTTTTTGAGATTTCAATAAACAACTCATCACCTCTGTCATTGAAAAAGAAACAGTACAAAATATACCTCTTAAAGCCATAATATAATCTCATAGAGAGTGAGTATGAGACTTTATCAGAGGGTTACTCCTGAGAGAGTGCTGTCGTAGTGGCGTGATAGTATTGAGGATGTGTCACTTTGGCAAAGGGTGATATTGAGTGAATGATGCCATTACTAATAAGAGCACAAGCTCAGTCTTAAAAACATCTTTGGCACAGTGCGGAAATTCCTTTGAAGCCAATGTCCCAACAATTTCATGCAGTAAGCTAAATTATTTTGGTGGCTCAGTGTAATACTGCTGCTTAACAGTGTCAGGGACCCGGCCTTAATTCCCTCCTCGCATGACTAACTGTGTGGAGTTTGCACATTCTCCCCTTGTCTTCATGGTTTCCTCCCACAGTCAAAGATTTGCAGATTAGAATGGATTGGCCATAGGAAATCACCCCATAGTGTCCAGATATGTGCGGGCTGGCCATGGGTGTGCAGAGTTACAGAGATAGGGTCAGAGAATGAGTCTGTGTGGGATGCTCTTTGGGGAGTCAATGTGGACTTGTTGCACTGAATGGCTTGATTCCACGCTGTAGAGATTTTATTCATTTCCTCCTGCATCTGAGAAGCAGGTAACAGCACCGCCACCGGCAGGAGGCTGTAACTACAATGTGACATGTTTACTTTAGAAATTTCCATTCTACATTTGGCCCAGGAATTCAAACAATATGGGAAAGGTGAGAACATGGGAGACAACCTTCGAGCCAACAATCTCGAATCAATGTGGAGTTAAAGTGATATTTATCGAGAGGTCACCTGAGTATTTTATTCCATTCTGTTAATAAATGTAAAGTTGTTCATTACATACATACTTGTGACCTCTCACTGCTTTAACAAGATTCAGCATTCAGAAAGCATGTTCAGGTCTGAGTGAAGTGTGGTGCTGGAAAAGCACAGCAGGTCAGGCAGCATCCAAGGAGGAGAATCGACGTTTTGGGCATAAGCCCGCATTCCAGATGAAGGGCATAAGCCCGAACCATGGATTCTCCTGCTCGTTGGATGCTGCCTGACCTGCTGTGCTTTTCCAGCACCACACTCTTCACTCTGCTCTACTAGTCTGAGTGAAGTCATATTTCTGTTCAGGACTATTCAAACATTGTTGGCAACACTCAATCTTGGGTAAGACAGGGTCACACAACAGCATCGGTGAGCTGAAGGGATGTGGAAAAAGAGAATCTTTCATTTGAGGTTTCTGTATGTATACTAAGAAGCACATGCACTGAAGTTTAATTCTACTCCATTTGCTGAAGGCATTCTGCTGGTAAATTGCTGTTTGTGCTGATGTATAGAAGAAGAGCTTTATAGATTAAGCTGCCAAGGACAAGGGAGAAAGTGAGGGCTGCAGATACTGGAGATCAGAGTGAAGAGTGTGGTGCTGGAAAAGCACAGCAGGTCAGGCAGCATCCGAGGAGCAGGAGAATCGACATTTCGAGCACAAGCCCTTCTTCAGGAATGTGGGCTTATGCCCAAAACATTGATTCTCCTACTCCTCCGGTGCTGCTTGACCTGCTGTGCTTTTCCAGCACCACACTTCACTCAGACCTGACATGCTTTCTGAATGTTGCATCTTGTTTAGACAGTGAAAGATTGCAAGAAGTATGTCTGTAATTAAAACTTTACATTTATTAACAAAATGGAATAAAGCACTCAGGTGATCTCTTGATAAATATCACTAACTCCACATTGATTCAAGACTGATGGCTCAAAGATCATCTCACATTCTCACCTTTCCCATACAAACTCCACACAGTTAGTCACCTGAAGATGGAATTGAAGCCGGGTCCCTGGCACTGAGCCACCAGAATAATCTATTTTATACCATAAGCCCTTCATCAGCATCAAGGACAAAGGCAAGGAAGTTATGTTGATCATTTACAAGGCTCTGCTTAGTTTACAAAGAGAATATTGTATCCAGTTCTGGTTAGTGCACTTCAGGAAAGATGCGAGACTCTTCAACGGGGAAGCATGTGAGAATTCTCTGCAGGGGGTAAGGATGTGTGGATCTTTAAGGGGAAAGGAGGTGAGTGTTCTCAAGAGGGGGCAGAGGATATTGACCCAAATGTTTCCTGCAAGCAGGGATTTGAGTGACATGGTTTAATTGTAGAAGCTGGGGCTGTTTCCCTCAGAGTGAAGGTGACTGATGAGGATGAGATGGGACCAGGTTTAGATCAGGGAGACATAGGAAAGCTGTTCCCATTTGCTGATGATACAAGGACCAGGGGAAATGGATTGACGATTCAGAGTGGGATATACAGAGCAGTGAGGAAGGACTGTTATACACTGCGAGTGATAATGATCTGGAACTAACTGCTTACAAGGTGGGGTGGAAGGGGAGATGCTCAATGATTTCAAATGGAATTTGGATGTACACTTGAGGGAAATAAACTCTCAGAACAATGAGGAGAGAGAGGAAAAATATGACTGACTGAATTGCTGTACAGAGAGGGTTGCCATAGACTTGGTGGAGAGAAATGGTCTCCATCCATGCTGTAATAATTATTGAGCTCAGATGATCCTTACCAGTGCCCTTAACTGGATTCAGTACAACCTAACCCAACAGCATGTGGGATTCGATTACACTGACAAAGCTTAAAGCAGCCTTTCAGCTTCCTTTAACTGTTTGCTCCTCACAGACACAAACAGCAGCAACAGTGAGAACAACAGCTACAATGAATATCCCAGCTCGTATTCCCAGGATCAGGATCACATGCAGACTCTCTCCTCTGCAATCTGGAAAACACAGAGAAAGGATTAATCACTTCCTATCTGTGTTCAATCTCTCTCAAGCTCCATTTCACTGCAGTAATGGTGATAGTGGCGCAGTGAGAATTTCACTGTCAGAAACGTGATGGTAACCACCAGGAAGACTATGGTCACGTCATGCAAGAGTCCCCTATGGCCATTCCCTCACACACAGATATAGCGTGTTGGACACTGTTGTGTGGGGTGGCCTATCGGGGGAAAGTTTGTGGTGTCTCAATTGGCTTTGCTGCACAGTATGGGTGGAAAAAGGCTGGGTGAGCATTAGTGATAGGGGACTTGATTGTAAGAGGAACTGACAGACAGTTCTGTGATCACAAACGGGACTCTCAAATAGTACATGTCCATACCAACGACCCCGGTTAAAATAAGAGATGAGGTCCTGTAACAGGAATTGAGAGAGTTATGGAACAGATAAAGGAGGAAGACTACCTGGGTTATAAAAAGAGATAAAGTCCTGTAACAGGAATGGAGAGAGTGAGGGAACAGGTTAAAGTGGAAGACTATTAAGGTTGTACTCTCTGGATTATTTCCAATGCCACGTTCTACTCAGAATAGAAACAGGAAGAAAGATCAGGTGAATGTGTAGCTAAAGGGATCGTGTAGGAGGAGGACTTTAGATATTTGGATCATTGGGTCAGTTTGTGGAGTAGTGGGACCGGTAAAAGCTGAATGGGTTGCATCTGAACTGGAATGGGTCCAATGTCCTTGCTGAGAGGTCTGCTCATGCGTTGGGTACGTTTTAAACTAATTTGGCAGGAGTATAAGGAAAGACTTAAAGTGGGGAGCAAGGTTCAATCTGACACAGAATGAAGATTAGGACAATGCAGTAGGCAGAGAAGGCATGTCCATGGTAGGGCAGATGTGAGGAAAAGAACGCTAAACAGTATCTATTTAAATGGAATCAGATAAACTTAGAGCATCGATCAGCATATACACTCAAAGAGTCAGACAGTCATTGAAAATGCAGCATGAATACAGACTCTTCGATCCAACTAGCCCATGCTGACCAGATATCCTAACCTAATCTAGTCCCATTTGCCAGCACGTGGCCCATTTCCTTCTAAATGCTTCCTGTTTATATCCCATCCAGGTGCCTTTTAAATGCTGTCATTGTACCAGCCTCCACCCCTTTCCCTGGCAGCTCATTCCATACACACATCATCCTCTGTGTGAAGAAGTTACCCCTTAGGTCCATTTTATATCTTTCCTCTCTCACCCTAAACCTACGCCCTCTAGTTCTGGACTCCCCGACCCCAGAGAAAAGACCTTGTCTATTTACCCTATCCATGCCCCTCATGATTTTATAAACCTCTATAAGGTCACCCCTCAGCCTCCGACGGTCCAGGGAAAACAGCCCCAGCCTATTCAGCCTCTCCCTGTAGCTCAAACCCTCCAACCCTGGCAACATCCTTGTAAATCTTTTCTAAACTCTTTCCAAGTTTCACAACATCCTTCTGATAGGAAGGAGACTAGAATTGTACACAATATTCCAAAAGTAGCCTAATCAATGTCCTGTACAGCCACAACATGACCTCCCAACTCCAATACTCAATGCTCTGACCAATAAACAAAGCAAAACAAAAGACTTCTTCACTATCCTATCCAGTTGTGACTCGACTTTCAAGGAACTATGAACCTGCATTCCAAGAACCAGCACTCCCCAGGACCTTACCATAACTGTATAAGTCCTGCCCTGATTTGCCTTACCAAAATGCAGCACCTCGCATTTATCTAAATTAAACTCCACCTCCCACTCCTCAGCCCATTGGCCCATCTGATCAAGATCTTGTTGTACTCTGAGGTAACCTTCTTCGCTGTCCACAACATGTCCAATCCTCCTGTCATCTGCAAGCTTATTAACTATTCCTCCCATACAAAGGATGAAAAGTAGTTTACCTAGCACCACTCCTTGTGGTTCACCGCTGGTCACACGCCTGCAGTCTGAAAAGCAACCCTCCACCTGCACCCTCTGGAGATATGATATTGTTGCAATCACAGAGAGATGATTGTAGGAAGGAAAGGGTTAGCAGTGCAATAATCCAGGGGAGAGATGTTTCAGGTCATGGGGGCCCAGGGATGTCAGAGAAGTGGGGGGGCACTGCATAATTGGCAAAGGAAACCACTCCTGTAGTAATGAGGGGAGGTAGTCCTGCAAGGCTCTTCAAATGAGGCTATCCGAGCACACAGAAGAAATAAAAAAAGAGTCAATTGCTTTGCTGGGATTATACAACATCAGTCAGAGGGAGATAGAAGAGCAGATATACAGGCAAATCACAGAGGTGAGAGAGGAATAGAGTTATAGTGATAGGGAATTTCAACATTGCTAACATTAGCTAGGATTACCTTAGTGTGAAAGGATTAGACAGGGTGGAATTTTGAAAGCTCATCCAAAACACCTTATTGTGCCAGTACATAGATAGACCCACGAGAGAGAGGGCAGAGCTAGACCTGATTCAAGGGAAAGGAGCTGTGGTTCAAAGCCTGTGGGTGAGCATTTTGGGGATAGTGACCACAACTTTGTAAGTTTCAAAGTCTTTATGGAAAGGGAGTAGGACAGTGCAGCATGAATGGACTACACAAATTTCAAATCTAATGTTGACCTTGTTTTTTCTATTCTTCCCCAGCCGTAACTTGTATTCCTCCCTCTATTCAATCATTCTTTGATCTTTGTGTCTTTTGTGTGATATGATCTGCTTGTATTGCACACAAAACAAAACTTTTCATTGTACTTCAGTACGTGACAATAATAAATTAAATCAAAATGATTTTTGTTAATCTTAGCAGTGCAGTATTTCCACATAAGTTGTATTTCTGCCAGCTTTAGAAGGAATGTAATGCTGATTTTGTGAAACCTTTTTTTCATTTTTCTAACTTATACCTAAGATTTTGTACCTAGATAGCTTTGTCCCTAAGATTGAGCCAGAAATGGTGACTTTGTACATTTTTCGCTGTACTGCCAGCGTATTCATTATCTCTGTCGTGTTATGTTACAGAGACAAACAGCCAAATGAAATCAGTGCTTGTACGACCGCATTAGCAACACAATAACGTTGTTGAAGACCCCAATAACCACTTGAATCACAGAATCCCTACAGTGTGGAAACAGGCCTTTGGCCCAACAAGTCTACACTGACCCACCAGATCCATTCCCCTACCCTATTACTCTATATTTTACGCTTGACTAAAGCATCTAACCTACACATCTCTGAACACGATGGGCAATGCAGCAAAGCCAATTCACTCTCACCTGTTCATGTTTGAATTGTGGGAAGAAACTGGAGTGCTCAGAGTAAACCCACGCAGACACGGCGAGAATGTTCAAACTGCACATAGACAGTCACCTGAGGGTGGGATCGAACCAGGGTCCCTGACCCTGGGAGGCAGCAGTGTTAGCCACTGAGCCACTGGGCTATTGTAAACAGTTCCTCATCAGATTTTGATTAACTAATCCCAGATTTCGCAAATAATGAAATTTTAAACATCATTTTTGTATCTGAAACAAAATACTTCACTATTTATTAAATACACAATAACTTCAGCAGAGGGAAAATTATCTCTCTGCAATCTAATCAATATTTATGTTTCAAACCTGAAACATTTGGTTTCAGACCCCCTTCACACAAAAGACAGACAGACAAACTAACTGGGTTCATGGATACATAAAAGAAAATATCACGACTGGCCAGATTGCTGAAACCATTTTCATGTTGCATTGTTTCACTGATAGGAATGGGGCTGCTTTTTGAAAACACTGATTAGGGTCACCTTCTTAGTTCACCCAGGCAAAGGCACCAATACTTTGAACTCAGCTTTCTATCTTTGGCCTTCCAAAGTCCTGCGTGACAGATTGGGCAGAGAACTTTCAAATCTTCATGCTGCCTTTGTTAGCAGTCAAGCTCATCTCCCCAGAAAACACTCTTCAAAAAAACTACTTCAGTTCTTGTTCTGCCCTGATAGTCTGATCACCTCTTCCTGAGGTCTCAATAACTATACAACTGTTGTCAGTTTCAACATAGAGCCTCTTCCAGACTTGCTGGAACCAGTTCCCAGATATGGACCTCATTAATAGCCACCTTCTACTACCTGTTTAAACACAACAGTCTTCACTTTGTCTGTTGGAATTCCTTTAACAAAGAATCTGCCTGCAATTCGCCTCCAGGCCTGCCCTCACAAACAAACAGACGCTTGTTGATCTGCTATTTTCCTTTTACCACAAGCTGTCCCAAATTCCACAGTTTATTTTCAGCTCATACTTCCCAGTGGTTAGCACTGCTGCCTCACAGCTCTAGTGACTTGGGTTTGATTCCAGCCTTGAATGACTGTCTGTGTGGAGTTTGCACATTCTCCCTGTGTCTGTGTGGATTTCTTCAGGTGCTCTGGCTTCTGCCCACAGTCCAAAGATGTGCAGGTTAGATGAATTGGTGGTGTTGAATTGCACATAGTGTTCAGGGATGTGTAGATTAGGTGCATTAGTCAGGGTAAAATCAGGTAGGGGGTAATGGGTCTGAGTAGGTTTTCGAAGTGTCGGTGTGGGGCCAAAGGGCCTACTTCCACACTATAAGGATTCTCTGATTCTATAAGTTCACAATTCCAACCAAAATTGATGAAAATAAGTGAGCGTTCTCATATTAGTTACTTCCTTTATTATCTGAGGCTGCATCCCATCATGTCCTGGAGACATATTGGCCTTTTTTCCCACAAGTTTCCCTGGTCCATTTCCTTCCGTGAGAGTTACTGTATTTATTTCCTCCCCTTGGTTATTTCAGAATTCACTGGAATACAGTGGGATCACCTCTTAATTCATACTGTCCAGGAATGTGCAGGTTAGGGTGGATTGGCCATGCTAAATTCTCCCATAGTGTCCAGAGATGTACAGTTAAGCCATGGAAAATGTGGGATTCTGGGGATAGGTCTGGGATGCTCATCAGAGGGTCAATGTGGACCTGATGGGCTGAATGGACTCTTTACACCCTGCAGACATTCTATGATTGATTGTATCTCTTCTCTGCCCCACATTCCAGGATTCAATTTGGTGAACCCTCAATGTGCTGACTCTAAGATAAGGAAATCCTTCCTCAGCTGAGGTGACTCAAGCTGTAAACTGTCAATACCTCCCAGCTGTTATTTGAGGCGACTGACAAATGGCCACAAAATGAAGCACTTCTTAAGACTTCCATCATTCTGCCTACATTGGGTCATATCCACGGGGCCCATGCTGTCCTGGGAGTAGAGCAATCTGAACACTGAGGGCTGTGAACACTCAGGGTGAGGGGGCAGGGAGTCAAAGGACAATATCTGGGCTGCATACTTACTCATAACCTCTATCCTGAAACCCTCTGACCTGTTGGCACCAACCGTGTTCCCCGCCTCACAGGAGTACACACCCTCCTGTTTGTGAGTGATTCTGTACAAAGTCAGGTCTCTCTCAGATGATTCCAGAGGCTCAGTCTCCTCTCCCTGTCTCCGTTCCCACTTGTACCAGCTGGTTGGGGGGTTGCTGTTGCTGGTGCAGCTCAGGGTGACAGTGTCACCTTCATGTATCACACTGTCCAATGGAGAGATCGACACCTTCATGTTCCGAGGGGCATCTGACAGGAATGGACAAGACTCTCAGTGAGAGACAGCATTACTTGAGCATCACTCACTAAGGGAGACATTGTGAGGGGTGAAATAACAGGAAAATTGGTCACAGATCTGCAGAGAGACACGAAGGACAAGCAGACAAACGCTCAGTTAAAGAGATCAATTTACAAGGAGGAGAAAGAGAGAGGGAGAGTGCCAGAGAAGTTGAGGGACAGAATACCAAAGTTCAGGAATGCAAATAGGAGAGTGATGGGAATCAGGAAATACTCAAGAGGCTAGAATTAGGAGGTGAAAGAAATAGGGAGGGGGTGCAGGGGGTGGAGTGGTTACAGAGCTAGGGAGAGGGTGTAGGGATGGAGAGGGTTGATACAAAATGGGAGGTATGTACAAGCTGGAGGAGGTGACAAGATGGGTGGGATCAGAGGGACTGGAGAAGGTGACAGATTCAGGGTGGGGGTGTAGGGGCTGGAGGAGGTTACAAAGATAGGGAGGGGGTGTAGGGTCTGGAGGAGGTTATAGAGATAGGGAGAAGTGAAGGGGCAGGAGGGGTTTACAGATATAGGGAGGGATGAAGGGTCTGGAGGGTGTTACGGGGGTAGGAAAGGGTTAGGGGGTGGACAAGGTTACAGAGATTGGAAGGGGGTGTAGGGGCAGGAGAATGTTACAGAGATCAGGAGGGCATGTAGGGGCTGGAGGATGTTACAGAGATAGCGAGGAATATCATTCTTAGAGGAGGTTGCAGATAAGGAGGAGTAGTGGGGTTGGAGGAGGTTACAGAGATAGAGAGGGTGTGTATGGGCTGGAGAATTTTACAGAGATAGGGAGGAATGTCAGGGTTAGAGGAGGTTACAGATGAGGAGTGGAGGGGCTGGAAAGGTTACAGAGATAGGGAGAGGGTGTGTGGGGACTGGAGGAGGTTACAGAGATAGGAAGCAGTGTAGGAGGATGGAGGAGGATACAGAGATAGGGAGAGGGAGTACAGTGGCTGGAGGAGGTGACGGAGATTGGGAGAGAGTATAGGGGCTGGTGGAGGTGACAGACATAGGGAGAAACTGTAGGGGCTGGAGGAGGTTGCAGAGATGGGAAGGGGTGTTGAGGCTGGAACAGTTTGCAAGGGTTTTAGGGTTTAAGAGGTTACAAAAATAGGGAGGGGTGTAGTGGCTGGAGGAGTTTTAGGGCCTGGAGGGGGTGACAGAGATAGCAAGGGGATGTAGGGGCTGGAGGAGGTTATAGCAATAGGGGTGTCAGGGCTGGGGGAGTTTACAGGGACAGTGAGAGGTGTAGGGGCTGGTGGAGTTTTCAGAGATAGGGAGGGATGCGGAGGCTGGAGAAGGTTACAGAGATAGGGAGGGATGGCTTTACTATAATGATAATGAAACAGCTGGAGAAAATACTGAGGGATAGGATCAATTCCCATTTGGAAGAAAATGGGCTTATCGGTGAAAGGCAATATGGTCTTGTGCAGGAAAGTTCACGTCTTACCAACTTAATAGAATTCTTTGAGCAAGTGACAAAGTTGATTGATGAGGGAGGGGCTAATGTCATATACATGGACTTTAGTAAGGCATTTGATCTGATTCCCCATGGTAGGCTGCTAGAGAAAGTGAAGTCGCATGGGGTGCAGGGTGTACTCGCTAGATGGATAGAGAACTTGCTGAGCAACAGGCGATTGAGAGCAGTAGTGGAAGGGAGCTTCTCAAAATGGAGAACTGTTACCAGTGGTGTTCCACAGGGATCTGTGCTGGGACCACTGCCATTTGTGATATACTTAAATGATCTGGAGCAAGGTACAGGTGGTCTGATTAGCAAGTCTGTAGATGTCACTAAGATTGGTGGAGTACCGACAGTGAAATGGACTGTCAGAGAGTACAGCAGAATATAGATCAATGGGAGAGTAGGGCAGAGAAATAGCAGATGGAGTTCAATCCAGGCAAATGGGAGATGATGCATTTTGGAAGATCCATTTCAAGAGGGAACTAGACATTAAATGAAAAGGTTCTATGGAGAATTGGTGTACAGAGACATCTGGGTGTTCAGATCCATTGTTCCTTGAAGGTGGCAATGCAGTTCAATTGAGTGATCAAGAAGGCATACAGCATGCTTTCCTTTATCAGACGGGGTATTGAGTACGAGAGTTGGCAGGTCATGTTACAGTTGTATAGGACTTTGGTTTGGCCACATTTGGAATACTGCATACAGTTCTGGTTACCACATTACCAAAAGGATGTGTTTGCTTTGGAGAGGATGCAGAGAAGGTTCACCAGGATGTTGCCTGGTATGGAGGGCACTATCTATGAGGAGAGGTTGAGTAGGTTAGGATTATTTTCATTAGAAAGACGAAGGTTGAGGGGGACCTGATTGAGGTCTACAAAATCATGAGAGGTGTAGACAGGGTGGATAGAAAGAAACTTTTTCCCACATGGGGGACTTAATTATTAGGGGTCATGAGTTCAAGGTGAGAGGGAAAAAACTTAGGGGAGATATGCATGGGAAGTTCTTCACGCAGAGAGTGTTGAGTGCCTGGAATGTGTTGCCAGCAGAAGTGGTAGAGGCGGGCATGTTAGTGTAATTTTAAATTTATCCAGACATGTACATGAATGTTCAGAGAGCAGAGGGATACAAACCTTTAGAAAACAGCCAACAGGTTTAGATAGAGGATCTGAATCAGCACAGGCTTGGAGGACTGAAGGGCCTGTACCTATGTTGTAATTTTCTTTCTTCTTTTTCTTTGAATCTGATCCTGCAAACTCTTATGGACATTTCATAGCCTTGTTTTGCAATTTTGGAATACATACCATTGAACAGTCGAAGTTAAAATCAGAGCCAGTATTGGAGAGAGAACAGGGAAGGCAGGAATATTGTGGTAATATCAAAGGAGTTTTTGGAACATGCTGTGAAGAATTATATGGAGAGCTTGCAGAGGTAGTATGAACACAATGGGCCAAAAGGCCTCCTTCTGTCAGTCTGTATTGTTCCTCCTGGGAGATTCCAGTCTGGCACAGGCTACAGAAGGAGAAGGAAAATGTGTCCTGCATGGATCTGTTCTTAGGCCTCTGCTCTTTGTGGTTTTTATAAATGACTTGGATGAAGAAGTGGAAAGGTGAGTTTGTAGGTTTGCCAATGACACAAAAGTCAGTGGTGTTGAAGGTAGTGTGGAGGGCTGTTGCAGGCTACATACAACAAGAGGTCAGGCAGCATCTGAAAAGCAGGAAAAATGATGTTTTGGGCAAAAGCACCATTCTAATCTAGACTCTGATCTCCAACATCTGCAGTCGTCACTTTCGCCTACATACAACAACATATTGTCAGAATGCACAGCTGGGCTAAGAAGTGACAGATCGAATTCAACTGGGATAAATGTGAAGTAATTCATTTTGGAAGGTCAAACTTGACTGCTGAGCACAGAGTTAAAGGCAGGATTCTTGGCAGTGTGGAGGAACAGTGGGATCTTTGGGTCTATGTCTATAGATCCAAAAAGTTGCCACCCTAGTTGATAGGGTTGTTAAGAAGCTGCGTGGGGTTTTGGCTTTCATTATTGCAAGGTTTTGCTGCAGCTCTACAAAACCCTGGTTAGACCACACTTGGGAAAATTCTGTTCAGTTCTGGTTGCCTCATTAGAGGAAGGATGTAGATGCTTTAGAGAGGGTGCAGAGGAAATTTACCAGGATGTTGCCTGGACTGAGGGCATGTCTTATGAACAGGGGTTGAATGAGCTAGGGCTTTTCACACTGGAGAGAAGGAAGAGAGGTGACTTGATAGAGATGTACAAGATAATGAGAGGCATATATAGTGTAGATAACCGGAGACTTTTCCCGAGGATAGAAGTGGCTACCGTGAGTAGTTCATAATTTCAAAGGTGATTGGAGGAGGGTTTAGGGGAGATATCTGAGGTAGGTTCTTTAAACAGAGAGTGATGGGTGCATGAAATGCACTGCCGTCAGTGGTAGCAAAATCAAATACATTAGGGACATTTAAGCAACTGCTGGACAAGCATATGGATGGCAGTAAACTGAGGGGTGTGTATGTTAGATTTATCTGAGATTAAGATAAATGCTTGGCACAACAATGTGGGCTGAACGGCCTGTGCTGTACTGTTCTATGTTCTAAATCTCTGATACTCACACTGGAGGCTGAGGGTCACCTCAGTGTCTACGGCAGGAATATCTGTTCCAAAATAAGCGAGACATTTCAGGGTCAAAACCAAATCCTCAAACTGCGGGGTAAAGGAGATGCTGCGGGAATAGGTCCACAGGCTATTCTGGTAAGAGCTGTGCATGTCCAACACCTCAGTGAAAGGGCTGACCCACTCCAAAACCGGGATATCCTCAGGACAGGGACTCCGCACAGAACAGGTCATCGTCGTCCGGCTCCCCTCCTGCACTGCCATTGGCCCAGTGATCACCGGCTTTTCGGAAAAATCTGAGGAGCAAAAAGATCAGGGAATCGATTATTGGATCCACTGCTGAGGGAGCACCGCAGTCGGAGGGTCAAAGCGGAGGGAGTGGGCACTGTCGGAGGGTCAGTGCTGAGGGAGTGGGCACTGTCGGAGGGTCAGTGCTGAGGGAGTGGACACTGTTGGAGGGTCAGTGCTGAGGGAGTGCTGCACTGTCAGAGGGTCAGTGCTGAGGGAGTGGGCACTGTCGGATGGTCAGTGCTGAGGAAGCACCGCACTGTCGGAGGGTCAGTGCTGAGGGAGTGCCGCACTGCAGGAGGGTCAGTGCTGAGGGAGTGCTGCTGTGTCAGAGGGTCAGTGCTGAGGGAGTGCTGCAGTGTCAGAGGGTCAGTGCTAAGGGAGTGGGCACTGTCGGATGGTCAGTGCTGAGGAAGCACCGCACTGTCGGAGGGTCAGTGCTGAGGGAGTGCCGCACTGCGGGAGGGTCAGTGCTGAGGGAGTGCTGCAGTGTCAGAGGGTCAGTGCTGAGGGAGTGCTGCAGTGTCAGAGGGTCAGTGCTGAGGGAGTGCCACAATTTCGGAGGATCAACTCTGAGGTGGCAGGCACTGTTGGTGGATTATTGCTGAGGGGACGTTGCACTGTCAGAGGGTCAGTGCTGAGAGAGAGCTGCACTGTTGGAGGGTCAGTGCTGAGGGAGGATGGAATATCACACTGTTGGAGGGTCAGTGCTGAGGGAATGCTGCAGTATCTGAGGGTCAGGGAGGAGGAACATCACACTGTTGGAGGGTCAGTGCTGAGGGAGCGCTGCAGTGTCCTGTCTGATACCATGATGTGTGGTTTGGTTAGTGTGAGAGATGAAGAGAGTTAGAAAGAGATGTAGAGCAGGTGATAATTACCTGGATGTGGACCAAGAGGAATGAGAATTAGAGATTGAGAAACTGAGAGGGAGAGAGTGAGTGCTCGAATGAGAGAGCAAGTCAAAAGGAACAGGGGAGAGCCAGAGGGGAGAAAGAGTGAGTGAGAGTGCAGGAGACAGAGAGAGTGATTGGAAAAGAGAGAGTGTTGAAAGAGAGATATCTAGAGAGACAGAGAGAGAAAGAGAGATGGGTAGGGAGATGGCGTGGGAGAAAGTAAACGAAGAGAGGGAGTGTGTGAGAGATAGAGAAAATGAAAGGAAGAGAGAGCACATTGGATGAGAGATATAGAGAGGGAGAAAATTGGAAAGAGAGAGAAAGTGGGCGAAATAGGCAGGATCAAAAGAATCACAGACAGAGTTTGTGTGAGATAGAGAGAGATGTAAAGAGAGCGAGGGTGGGAGGCATAGAAAGAGAGGTAGGGAAGAGGAGAAGGAAATGTGAGAGTAAAAGGAAAGGAGAGAGAAAGTTCGAAAGCAAGAGTGTGATGGAAAGCAAGAGAATAAAAAAAGGGTGATGTGAAATCTATCGAGTTTGAGGAGAGACAGAGAAAGGGTCAGAGGAGGAGAGAGTGAATGGGGTCTGACATTGGAAATAACATGACTAGACAGTGACTCAGGGAGAAACTCACCAGAAACCACCAGGCGGCTCCCTGTTTTGTGTGACCACTTATGATCACCCATTTCAATCCGGAAGTAATAATTCCTGCTGTCATTGCTTGTTAGATTCTTCATCTTCAAAGTACAATTCCCATTCTCCAAGTTTCCAAGAAATTCCACCCGCCTTTGGTAATCAGCTTTTCCCAACCCATCGTTGTGATAAACCTTATCACCGATGAAGTGATGGTCCTGCAGCCACATTCCAATTTTCTTAACATTGGTTGGTACTGTGTGAGGGTGCCTAAACTCACACGGGATAACCACGCATGAACCTGTGCGAGCTCGCACCACCAGGGGGCTCCACACTCCCCAAGAGCCTTGCTCTGTAAAAAGACAAGATGCACATTATCGAAATCTTGCCTTAAGGTGGGCAATTATAATGTGATTAGGCAAGACTTAGGAGGCATAGAATGGAGCAGCAAAATGCAGGGGATGGGGACAATTGAAATATGGAGCTGATTTAAGGAACTGATATTGAGTGTCTTTGATAGGTATGTCTCTGTCAGGCAAGGAGGAAGCGATAAGGTAAGGGTACCGCGGTTTACTAAAAGAATTGTATCGCTTGTTAAGCAGAAGAGGGGGCTTATATGACGATGAGGCAAGATGGTTCAGATGAGGCGATGGAGAATTACAAAATAGCTAGGATTTAAAGACAGAGTTAAGAAGAGCAAGGAGGGGACATGAGCAGTCTTTAGCAGGTAGAATAAAGGAGAACCCTAAAGCTTTCTACAGATAGGTGAGGAATAAAAGGATGACGAGGGTAGGAATAGGCTTTACTGAAATCCATGTACACCACATCAACTGCCCTACCCTCATCTATGTTTGGTCACCTTCTCAAAAAACTCTATGAGGTTTGTGAAACACGACCTGCTCTTGACAAATCCGTGTTGACTATTTCCAATCAAGTTGCTGCTTGCTAGATGATTATAAATTCTATCTCTTATAATCATTTCCAAATCATTTCATGCTCAAGATGATCAGAGGATTGGACAGTGAGAGTCTTTTTCCTAGGATGATGACATCTGCTTGTACAAGGGGGCATAACTGCAAATTGAGGGGTGATAGATTTAAGACAGATGTTAGAGGCAGGTTCTTCAGAGAGTAGTAAGGGCATGGAATGCCCTGCCTGCCAATGTAGCTAACTCAGCCACATTAGGGGTATTTAAACAGTCCTTGGATAAGCATATGGATGATGATGGGATAATGTAGGTGATGGGCTTAGATTAGTTCACAAGTCAGCTCAACATTGAGGGGCAAAGGACCTGTTTTGCCCTGTACTGTTCTATGTTCTATGGTGAGAAATTGCAGGGGCTCGGAGATGCAGTGGGATCTAGGTGTCTGAGTGCATGAATCACAGAAGGTCAGTCCATAGGTGAAGCAAGCAATCAGGAAAGCTTGGGGAATGTTTGACAGAAGGAGAAGTAAGCAGCTTATGCTTCAGTTATACAGGGCCATATCCAGAGAATAGTGGCCAATATTGGTCTCCATTTTGAGTGAGGAATATTAATGCATGGGAAGCAGTTTAGGGGATGTTTACCAGAGGAATACCTGGAATGAAAGGGATGTCTTATGAGGAAATTTGGAATAGACAGGGATTGAATTTGCTGTGTTATGACACAGCAGTGAAACCTTCTGTTAATTAAACCAAACGTCCAGAAAAGCTCACCTCGCTTTGTAATCTGTTAAAATATGAGTGGCAGAGAACTCCCAAATTCCACTATCTAAAGAAAGTAACATCAAATTCTAAAAGTGAACATTACACAACACCTATTTACAACTCTAAGCCTCCTTTCTTTTAACTGATTATTACTTGACTCCAACTCTACAATATGCTGTTCCAATAAAACACTTACTAAAATTAGACCAACTTAATTTCAAAACCAAACAGCAGCTGCCATCTTCAGTGTCTGTCTTCTTCCAACTGAAGTATCCCTGCATTGTCGTCTTTCTTTTTACTGTGAATATGTTTCCTATAAAAAGGTACCTTAGATAGAGCGTGTCAATGTCTTGGGTCTCTCTCTCTCTCTATGGCAGTTGCTCTGTCTGATTTTCAAACTGCCTGTCTTTTTTATATCCCCAATTTTGGATCATCTCATTGGTTTGATGTTGGCAAAACAATAAATTCAAACTCGACTCGGTTTTAGTATCCTGGGGCATAATTTAAACTGATTGGTTAAATTTGAATTGTTGTCAAAACAGTAACCACACTTAGCTATATTACATATTTTCAATTTTCCAGTACACTCTGAGGTGGCTTTTATAAGCTCTCTGTGCAGATGGCTATGCTAAATTGCCCCCACAGTGATGTGTGTTAGTCAGGGGTAAATATAGGGTAGGGGAATGGGTTTGGGTGGGTTTCTCTTCAGAGGGGCGGTGTGGACTTGTTGGGCTGAAGGGCCTGTTTTCAAACTGTAGAGAACCTAATCTAATCTAATAGCATTCATTCTCTCTTAAAAATTGAATACACGCCTTCCGCTTCATAATAGCTGGGAATGAGAAGAGTGAGAGGTGACCTGATTGAAACATAGAATATCCTGAGGTGTCTTGACAGTGAGGATGAGGGAGCGGAGGGAGAGGTGATGTGGACAGGATGTTTCCTTTTGTCGAAGAATCTCGGGATCATTGTTTTAAAGCAGGGATGACCATTTATACAGAGACAAGGGGAAATTTGTTTTCACTCAGTGGGTCACTACTCCCAGAAAAATAAACATTGGAGCAGAGTCCACAAGTATTTTTAAGGAGAATGTGGAGAGATTCTTGAGAAGCAAGGGCAGTGATAGGGGTGAGAAGTTATCTGGGCTAGAGGACAGGGAGAATTCGGATTATCCATAATCTGATTGAATAGGCAAGCGGGCTCGAAGGGCCGAGTGGCTGAATGGAGATAGAATGGGGTTTACATACAACTACCAAGCCTCTGAGGCCTATGAGCAAATACTAGCAAACTTAAACAGGCCCTTCAGCCCATCAGATCCCTGCTAGGGGATGAGGAACACGAGCAGGCTATTCAGCCCTTCAAGTGTGCACCAACAATCATGACGATCATGGCATTTCTTCACATTGAGGGGCATTTACACACATTCTCCATGTCTACATTGAGTGTGATATTAAGAGTTCCACCAGTTTTAACATCTCAGCTTCCACAACCTCTGGGTTAGACAGTACCGAAAATTTTCTACCTTCTAGGTGAAGAAATTCCACCTCAGATTAAAATTGTCTCTATTACAAGACTGTATTCCCAGGTCTGGAGCCCATAGAGGGGAAACATCCTTCTTGCCCCACGCCAGCCTCCTCCAATCCCATGTCTTCATGTTCCCCTGATCATCATTTCCATCTGTCCATTCACCCCTCTTACGTTTATCCAACTTTCCCCCCTTTAATACACTGACCACTCCAGTGGAAGTGAGTTCCACATTTAAATCCACTCCCTGTGAGACCAAGTCCTATGTTCTCTCCACCAACCCCACTCCCTGCCTGGTTGAGTTCCACATTCCCCCGCCCCCCCCCCCCCTCCTCAAACTTCCTTTCGGAAGACTTTTCTCCTGAATTCCCCATTGGATTTCTTAGGAGTTATTTTCTAACAATGGACCCTCTACCAACAAGATGAACATCTTCTCTCTGTCTGCCTTTCAGAATTTTAAAGACCTTGATCAGATCATCCCACAGAGACCCAGACTGTTCATTCTCTCCCAATGGTTATAACCTTACTGTTCTATCTATTGGGAAGAAATGCATTTAAATACTGCCTGTCACCGCCTCTGGAATTAACCACCAATGAAGGACATTTTCTGAAGTGAGATCGGTGTGTTAAAGTAGGAAGTGTTGCGGTAATTTTGACACAGAAATCTGCCACAGAAGTCAATGTAAGAATGACTCAGATTGTGTGTGGTCATTAATCATTTTGTTGGTGAGGATAAGTGTCACCCATATCCAAAATTGGAAATGAATCGCAGAGCTCAGACATAGGGAGGGGGTGTCGGGGGTGACAGAGATAGGGAGGGATGTAGGGGAGGGATGAGGTGACAGAGATAGGGAGGGGGTAGGGGTTGGGGGAATAAAGAGATATGGAGGGGCTGTATGGGGTGACAGAGATAGGGAGGAGGTGTAGGGGCTGGAGGGGGTGACAGAGATAGGGAGGGGGTGTAGGGGCTGGATGAGGTGACAGAGATAGATAGGGGGTGTAGGGGTAGGAGGAGGTCACAGAGGGGAGGATAGGGCTAGAGGTGGTGACAGAAATAGGGAAGGGTGTAGGGACTGGAGGTAGTGATGGACATAGGGAGAGGTGTAGGGACTGGAGGAAGTGACGGACATAGGGAGGGGTGTAGGCACTGGAGGGGGTTATAGTGATAGGGAGGGATGTAGGGACTGTAGATGGTTATAGAGGTAGGGAGAGCTGTCGGTGCTGGAGGAGGTTACAGTGATAGGGAGAGATGTAGGGGCTGGATAAGGTGACAGAGATAGGGAGGTGGTGTGGGGGCTGCAGGAGGGTGCAACGATAGGGAGGGGATATAGTGGCTGGAGGTGGTTACAGAGATAGGGAGTCTGGTGTATGTTTATGCGATCAGTTGAAGATCACAGAGGTTAGATAGTCAGAGGGTCCTGATACATACGTAAAGTGACCAATTCAACTTCATCAGAGGAATTACTTCCCACAGAATTTCCTGCTTCACATTGAAAAATGGGATCCGATGAATAACGTAAAATCTGGAACTGCTTCGATGCGCCTTTTTCATTGAACATTATTGATCCTGTGTACCATGTGTAGCTCTGTACTGGTGGGTTGCTGCTGGTCACCAGGCATTGTAGCGTCACATATTGCCCAACACGGAACGGTGTGTACAGGGGGGAGTCAACATAGACATCTTTCGGAGCATCTGAGGAATAAGACAGCAGTGTCACTGACATCAGGGAAAAGTCACCCAGCAAAGGGACCCACCGCCCGTTCGGCACTCCCTCAGCACTGACCCTCTGACAGTGCGGCACTCCCTCAGCATGGACTCTCCGATGGTGGGGCACTCCCGCAGCACTGACTCTCTGACTGTGCGGTGCTCCGTCAATACAGACTGCCCGACAGTGTATGGCACTCCCTCAGCTTACATCATCGAGTTACTACGTTTGGATGACAGTGAACTCTGGAATTGGATTAATGGTTCAAACGCTGAATCATCTATCTGTGTGCTCTCTGTTTACCGAGGGACTGGAGAGGTGAGAATGACAGGCCCCATTTTCACCCCAAATGATTCAGGTCAGTCCTTCAGTGTGGCTGGATCAGAATCCTAGAATTCACTAAGGAACATTGTGGTTTGCAGCGGTTCAAGAAGGCAGCTCAGCCCCATCTTCTCAAGGAGGGCAAGGGGGGACAGGGAGTAAATACGGCCTTGTCCATATTCTTTAACGTAATTTCAGTTTAATACATCCGCAAGTACAATCTGGGGGATGTGACTGATAGATTGACAGCCAGTATTGAATCAATGGGCCGAATGTCCTCCTTATGTCTCTGAATGGATCTTGTGATTGAGTGAAGGGGATAGGTCAGTGCTGACACTGAGCATTCCAAGCCAGTAGGTAATGGGTTAAATCTCTGTGTACTTACACAACACGTTTAACGTCACATTTATGCCTGTAATTTCACCACTGGCTGTTTTAAAGCCACATCTCAGAGTCCTCCCGTGGTCCCGGTAAGACGGGGTGAATTTCAGGATGGCGCTGCCAGTTGGGGATTTACTGATTTCTCGGTGTGATGAAGACATGTTCAGTCCCTCAGTGTCAATCCAGCGGAGCAAACCAGGGCACATAAAACTCACCGAGCAGTTCAAATTCACCGGCTCATTCTCCTGCAGCACAGCAGGAGCCGATATCTTGATCAACTCAGGCGCATCTTTACAGAAAAGATCAATCAAGGCACAAGGTTCAGCCATGAAGATTGGGTTTGGAAACAGGGTTAAAAAACATTCACTTCCAATTAACAAATAGAGGCACAGAAAAACGTGATGCATGGAAACAGGAACTGTGTGCAGTAATCCGAATGTGGGTCTGAGGGATACAGAGATTGGAACTGTGCACATTGCTCCGACTGTGGGTCTAACTGAGGGATACGGAGACTGGAACTGTGCACGGTGCTCCGACTGTGGGTCTAACTGAGGGATACGGAGACTGGAACTGTGCACAGTGCTCCGACTGTGGGTCTAACAGGGATGCCGAGGCAGGAACTGTGCACAGTGCTCCGAGTGTGGGTCCAACTGAAGATACAGAGACTGGAACTGTGCACGGTGCTCCGAGTGTGGGTCTAACTGAGGGATACGGAGACTGGAACTGTGCGCGGTGCTCCGAGTGGGGGTCTAACTGAGGGATACGGAGACTGGAACGGTGCACGGTGCTCCGAGTGTGGGTCTAACTGAGGGATACGGAGACTGGAACTGTGCACGGTGCTCTGAGTGTGGGGCAAACTGAAGGATACAGAGACTGGAACTGTTCACGGTGCTCCGAGTGTGGGTCGAACTGAGGGATACGGAGACTGGAACTGTGCATGGTGCTCCGAGTGTGGGTCTGACTGAGGGATACAGAGACTGGAACTGTGCACGGTGCTCTGAGTGTGGGGCAAACTGAAAGATACAGAGACTGGAACTGTTCACGGTGCTCCGAGTGTGGGTCGAACTGAGGGATACGGAGACTGGAACTGTGCACGGTGCTCCGAGTGTGGGTCTGACTGAGGGATACGGAGACTGGAACTGTGCACGGTGCTCCGAGCATGAATGTAACAGATGGATAAAGGGATTGGAACTGGAAGTTTCTCAAAATAGCTGACAAGAACAGTAGGAGGCCATTCAGCCCTATTCCCCCCTCATTATTAATTGGAGAAATATTTTTAAACTCACCCACAACGTTTATCGAGACACCGTTGGGATCTGAATATTTGTTTTTATCTGGACCAGACATTTGAAAGTGATATCTTCCTTCGTCACTTTTCTGTAAGTCGTTTATTTTCAAACTACAATCCTTTCCTGTTCGCCAGTCGCCCGCGAGTGTGGCTCGGTTTTTGAAACTGCGGTCCGCGTCCCCATTGGAAGAGGTCACCAGAGTCCCACTAATGTTTTCCCCCTTTAACCACATGACCGTCTGGAGGTTGGATGCTAGGGGATAGCGGCATTTGCAAGGAATCATCAAACAAGACCCTTCGGCCCCTTCTACAGTCCTGGGGGCTTCGACATTCCATTGAGAGTACACAGAACCTACAACAAATCAATTGTGCATTCATGTAGCACCTTTAACGTGGAAGAACAACACAGCATGTTACTCAACCAGGCAATATTTCACTCTGAGCGGCACCAGAGGATATCATGAACCAGGTGATGAAAGGCTCATTCAAAGAGGACGTTGCTAAAACAGTGCATAAGGTTGGTGTATGAGAAAGAAAGAGACAGAGAGAGATGAAGCAGTTTCGGGAGACAACTCTAAATTTCAGGACAATCAGGCAGCAGAATGCACAGACCCCAATGGTGGAGCGATGGGAAACCATGAATACTGACATGATCAGGATTAGAGGAGGTGACAGAGATAGGAAGGGTGTGTCGGGGCTAGAGGAGGTTACAGAGGTAGTGAGGGATGTAGGGGGTGGAAGAGGTTGCAGAGATAGGAAGAAGTAGATGGTCTGGAGGAGGTTACAGGGATAGGGAGAGGTGTATGGCCTTGAAGAGGTTTCAGAGATCGGGAGGCATATATGGGCTGGAGGAGATGACAGAGATAGGGAGGGGGTGTAGGGGCTGGAGTGGGTTGCAGAGATAGGGAGGGGGTGTAGAAGCTGGAGGAAGTTTGAGAGATAGGGAGGGAGTGTACGTGCTGGAGGAGTTTACAGAGATAGGGAGGGACATGAGTAACATATGAGGAACGATTCAGGACAATGGGTCTATACTCCAAGGAATTTAGAAGGATTCGGGGGGGAATCTGATTGAAATTTACAGCATTCTGAATAGCCTGGACAGACCGGACATTGAGAGGATGTTTTCATTGTTAGGTGAAACTAGGAGCCAAGGACACAGCCTGAGACCCTTCAGAATGGAGATAAGGAGAAACTTCTTCAGCCAGAGAATGATGAATCCATGGACTTTATTGCCACAGAAGGCTGTAGAGGCCGGGTCACTGAGTATATTTAAGACGGAGATAGATAGTTCTTGATTGTCAAAGTGATCAAAGGTGACAGGGAGAGAGCAGGAGAATGAGGTTGAGAAACTTATCAACCAAAATAGAATGGTAGAGAAGACTTGATGGGCTGAATGGCCCAATTTCTGCTCTAATGTCATGGTTTTATGCATGTCAGGTCTGGAGGAGCTGACAGAGATAGGGAGCAGAGTGCAGGGTCTGGAGGAGGTTACAGAGATGGGGAGTGGTGTAGGGGCTAGAACCTGTTGCACTGAGCTATACCCTACCCTTTAATATCACATCCTACTCTCCCCTTCACTTTAATAATCAACCCAGTGTAGTCTCACGTGCCCTCCTCATTCCCCGCTCCCTTTAATATCCCAACTAGTCGAATTCCACTCTTCCCTCACTCCCCGCTACATTTAATATCCCATCCACTCTAATCCCACTCTCCCTCTCACTCCCTGCATCCTCTATATCCCATCTAATTTCACTGCCTCCATCACTCTGCACACCCTTGAATATCCCACCCAGTCTAATTCTGCTCTCTCACTCCCTGAATCCTTTAATTTCCAACAGTGCAAATCACACTCTCAACCTCATTCCCTGCAACGTTTAATACCTTATGCAGTCTAATCTCACTATCCCCCTCACTCCCCGCTCCCTTTAATATCCCATCCAGTCTAATCTCACTCTCCTCCCCGATACCCGCTTCCTTTAATATCCCACCCAGTCTAATCCCAAACTCACCCTCACTCTCCTCCCCCTTTTAACATCCCACCCAACAGGTGGTGTAATTTCCCAACCAGTCTAACCCACAAACTTCCCTCCCATGTTAAAATCCCAGTCACTCTCGATTCTGTATTCTGATTAGGTTTTGTCTTTGTAGCTGATATTTCCTTGTCCTCCCTGTACTGCCTTGTTTCACTCTCTCTCTCTCTCTCTCTCTCTCTGTTTCTCTCTAAAAAGACTCTATGATCTCTTTGCTGCAAATGTACATTTAGATAGATACATACCACAGGCTGAAGGCAGAACCAGGGATAACAGGAATAAACACTTCATTTGCCAAGACCTGAAGAGAAATGGATGAAGAAAGGATATACGTCGTAAATGCTGAAATTCCTACACCCTGATTGAATCAGCACCACGTAGGAAGACACCTGAGGGGGTCAGTGTTGAGGGAATGTGTGACAATGCTGATCCTTTAACAAGGTTATGTTGTGCTTGTTGTTTTTGCAAAAGGGTTGTATGAGGCAGAGTTGCTGTAATGTCTGTTTATCTACTGGAAAAGTTTAAAGAAAAACCCTTGTAGAGTGAAAGGGAGTGGCCAGTTCTCGCAGCGCAGCCTTTCTCTGGTTTGGCAGCATCCGAGGAGCAGGAGAATCGATGTTTTGGCATAAGCTCTTCATCACGAAGGGCTTATGTCCAAAACGTCAACTCTCCTACTATTCCAGCACCACACTGTTTGGCTCTGATCTCCTGCATCTGCAGTCCTCACTTTCTGCCTTTCTCTAATTTGGTTTGGATTTAGCAGTCTGGCTGTTCATTGCAAGCAGTCAGTTTGGAGGCTACTGGTCAAAGAAACAGCTACTGGGAAGAACGCGTTCAATGCTGAATCCCTCTCTATCTCCCTTTCTCCTGTAAGGCCCTAGGTTAAATTTTACCTTTTTTGCTAAGGGGTGTTTATGGGGATTTTTGCAGGAATTTGGAACAGCATCATTAAGTTTGGATGGTCTGTTGGATTTTCGGAGATTTATCAAGTTTAAGGCGTGTGCTGTAGCTTTCAGAGAAAGTGAATGCTGTTCTGCACCGAGAGCTCACAACAGCAGTCTCAGAGTGTACTGGAAAATTGAAAATATGTAACATTTTGCTGTGAAATAGATACCTGAGTTGGTTGCTGTTTTGACAACAATTCAATTTTAACCAATTTGTTTAAATTATGCCCCAAGATGCTAAAGCCCAATCGAGTTCGATTTTATTATTTTGCCAACATTGAACCAATGAGACAATTCAACGTTGCGGTATAAAAAAGGCAGGCATTTTAAAAATCAGACAGAGTAACTGCCTTTGCGAGAGACCCAAGACATTGAAAGGCTCTCTATTGAAGCTACCTTTTCACATGAAACATCTTCACAGTAAAAAGAAGACGAGCCAGAAACATCTTCAGTCGGAAATAGACAGACACCGAAGATGACAGCAGCTGTTTAGTTTTAAAATTAAATTGATGTCATTTTAATAAGTGTTTTATTGGAACAGTTTATTGTTATATAGTTGAAGATAAATAATAAGCAGTTAGGAGAAAAGGAGTGCTTCAAGTTGTGATTTAATGTTCACTTTTAGAGTTAAAGAATAAATTGATGTTATTTTCTTTAAATAGTGGAATTTGGGAATTCTACATCATTCAAATTTTAACAGGTTACAAGGCAAAGTGAGCTTTTCTGGGTGTTTGGTTTAATTAAAAGAGGGGTTCACTGCTGCAGCGTAACAGTTTGGGGATTCGGGTCCATGATTTGGACAGTGTTAGGCAGATCCTGTCTAAGAGTGGGACAGATTGAAACAGATTTGGGGTACAAAAGTTCCCAGCAGATTTAAACACTTGCCAATTAGTGTCCTAGATATTTAAATAAAATTAGGTAAGACAATTTGTTTAATTTTGATTAAAAGTGAGAGAAGTTGCTCTTAAGATTGCTAAAGAGGTTTTGGGTTTTGAAGATGCTTCCCAAGTTTGCCAAGAAAGTTTAGAAAGACAGAGTAAGGACATACTTTTAGAATTAGCAAATAGGTGAGAATTGGGTTTAACTCGGAAAGCTGAAATTGTAATGGGTTGGTCAAGCACTTACGTGTATCAGAGAAACAGACAAGTGAAGTACAGTTAACAAAATCTGAATTACAGTTGAGGCAAATGGAGTTAGAAGATAAAGAATAGCTACGCTAGAAGAAAAAGAAATGGAGAGAAGGTTCTTAGCTGAGCAAACAGGGAGAAGAAAGAGGGAGAGAGAATTTGAACTTCAGAAGTTGCATATTAGTCAAGTAAATCAAGTTAACAAGATGGAGATGAAGAAAAAAGGTTAAAACATTGCCACATTTTCACGAGAAACATATCAAAGCCTTCTTTATATCATTTGAAAAATTGGGGTGTCAGCAGACTTGTCGGTAATGTTAGTTCAGTCTAAGCTGGTAGGCAGAGCTAGTGAGGTATTTGAGGCGCTGTCAGATGAGGGGTCAAGAGATTATGAATACGTCAAACAGGATATTTTGAGTGCTTATGAAATGGTACCATATGCGTATAGACAGCAGTTCAGAAACATAAGTCTAACCTGGTTCCTTCTTTATGTTGAGTTCAAAAGAATTAAACATAATAATTTTGATAGATGGCCTTAAGAGACAAGACCTATAAGGCTTTGAGAGAGATTTATACTGCTGGAGGAGTTTAAAAACTCACTTCCAGAGATAGTAAAATTCATGTGGATGAACAGAAAATTCAAGAAGTCAGGGAGTGGCAGAGATGGCAAATTAATATGCATTGATGTTTATGGCAAAATTTAGCTTCCAACAAGAATTTCATCCTATGAAGAATAGGAATTGACAGAAGGGGAGATCCTACACTACAAACCAAAGATTAGAGCACACTGGTAATAGTTTACCACAGGTTGAAAAAAAGAAAACTAAGAGGGTGAAAAGGAGGTGAAAGGTCTCAGGTGTTTTCGCTGTGATTGAGCGGGACACAGAAAATTACAGTGCTAACCTTAATGGATGTGTCTACCAGATTTCTGGAGGCAATTCCACTGCACAGTATTAAGGCAAAAAGGGTGGTAAAGGAGTTAGTAGCTTTCTTAGAGGGAGGCAGTGGCCTAGTAGTATTATTACTGGATTGTTAATCCAGATATCCAGGTCATGTTCTGGGGACCCGGGTTCAAATCCCGCCATTGCAGAAGGTGGAATTTGAATTCCATAAATATCTGGAATTAAGAGTCTAAAAATGACCATGAATCCATTGTCAACTACTTGAAAAAGAAAACGCATCTGATTCATTAATGCCCTTGTAGGAAGGAAACTGCCATCCTTACCTGGTCTGGCCTACACCTTCTCCAGATCCACAGTCATGTGGTTGACTCTTAACTGCCCCCTGGGCAATTAGGGATGGCAATAACTGTTGGCCTAGCCAGTGATGCCCTCATCCCATGAATGAATAAAAAAAGATGAGGAAATGGAGGAGTTAAAAGAAAGATATCCTGGATTTTTTCCCAGACTGTGAGGTAACCTGATCCTACTATCATAAGTCGCAACACAAATCAAAAACTGAAGAGAAAGATGAAGGAGTTGAGGTTCAGTTAGCAGACACCCTGCTTGACGCAATGGTGCAGAACAAACCTGAACAGGCAGTGGATCAGACAGAAGTGTTTAGTCCTGAAAGGCTAATGGACTTACAACAGAAAGATGTGACAATAAAAGATATATATAAATAGATGCATACTCAGAAAATGAATCAGATTGTATTCCTGAGGGTTATTATCTGAAAGATAGAATCCTAAGATGAAAATGGAGACCATGGCAGGTTCGTGCAGAGGCGAAATGGGCCGAAGTGCACCAGACTGTGTTACCGGTGATATGCAGACAGGAAGTGTTATGGGTAGCACATAAACTACCTGTAGGAGGTCACCTAGGTGTGAGGAAGACTCAGGCTAAGGTACAAAAGCATTCCAGTTGGCCTGGAATGCACAAGGATGTGGTTAACTTTTGTCATGCATGTCATACGTGCCAAATGGTAGGTAAGCCACAGGTTGTAATAAAACCAGCACCTTTGTTGCCAATTCCCACATTCAAAGAACCTTTCACACAGGTTATAATTGATTGTGTAGGTCCCCTCCCAAGAATTAAAAGTGAGAATACTTACTTACTAAGCGTAATGGATGTGTCTACCAGATATCCAGAGGCAATTTCATTGTGGAGTATGAAAGCAAAAAGGGTGGTAGAGGAGTTAGCAGTTTTCTTCATACAATATGGGCCACCCTTGAGAGATTCTGTCAGACCAAGGGTCTAATTTTACTGCTCAGCTGTTTAAGGAAGTCATGGATAGCTTAGGTATACAGCACTTTAAATCAAGTACATACCATTCTGAATCCCAGGGAGCTTTGGAAAAGTGGCATCAGACTCTGAAGACCATGTTTTGAGCGTACTATCAGAATTACCCGAATACTTGGGAGAAAGACATCCCATTCGTATTGTTTGCTATTAGAGATGTCCCAAACAAATCTATTCTGTTTACTCCTTTTGAGTTAATATTCGGACATGAAGTAAGAGGAACTTTCAACTTAATTAATGAAAAATTAACAGGACTTAAGTCGGAGATCTCAGACTTGGATTATGCATTGAGGTTAGGGAGAAATTAAATCCGGTGGGTGAGTTAGTTAAATAGCATATGAAGAAGGCACAGCATAAAATGAAGCAGTTGGCAGATAAAATCTCTGAAATTTGAACATTTCCCCTGGAGATGATGTATTAGTATTGTTACCAATGGTAGGAAATCCCTTCAAAGTCAGTAGTCCCTATCAAACTGAGAAAATGTTGAGTCAGGTAAACTATCTGGTAAAGATGCCAGATAGGAGAAATCTATACTGGGTACATTATGCGAATAGGTTGAAACCTTATTGTAACACAAACAGGGAACTGGAGAAACAGGTGTGAGTTACTGCCCTGCAGAGTGAAGAACCAAATCCAGATGTCATGGAGTTTGATATGCCTAAAATATGTTCAATAATGAGGAAATCGTTCAGGAGTGGGATAGGTTAGTGAACTACCTGTCTCAGGAGCAAAGAACCCAGTTGAAAGGTTTGTTGCAGCAGTATGAGGACATATGCAGGAATAAGATGGGGACGATTAATACTCTTGTACATGAGATGTAAGTAGGGAATGCTGTTTTGATAAAACATGAAAAGATGGCTCTTTTGTTTTCTAATTCTTTATCCCATTACAATGAAATAAATACATCATTAATCTCACTAAATGTTAATTTTGCACACATACATATAATCCACAGACTTAATCCTTCAAAGCCACACAGGTCCAGAAGAATGTGGATACGATGGTCAACGAAGTTACCTTTGAATTGATCAGAGTTTGTGCAATTCACCAATTGTGTTAGTTCTCACTTCTGAGGGGACTCAATGATTTTGTGTGGACCATTGGAAAATCAACACCGTAACAAAAGCAGACTTTTACCCAATAGCAAGATTGGTTAGAGAAAGTTGGACAAGCCAGTTACATCACAAAGTTGGATTTACTGCGTGGTTATTGGCAGGTACCTTTAGCAGAGAAAGTGAAAAAGCTTTCTGTAATTGTAACCCCAAATGGGCTATATCAATTCAAAGTGATGCTTTTTGGAATGAAGAATGCACCAGCTACATTCCAAAGACTCATAAACAGAGTTGCGACTGGATTAACAAATTTTGCAGTTTATCAGTCACGGAAAGATCACATGGTACAGTTGGCAGAGCTGTTTGAATAATTACAAGAAGCAAAACTGGAAGAAATTTACAAAGAAAAAATTCACAAAGGTAGAGGTGATGTTCCTGGTGCATAACATCAGTTATGGAAGGATGACCTCAAGGAACGTGAAGATGAATGCCTTCGAGGGATTTCCACAATCATCCTCAAAGGAAGAGATGCTTCAATTTTTGGGACTAAGTGAGTTTGCCTGGAAGTTTGTTCCAAACTTCAGCAGCTTGGTGACACCACTAACAGATTTACTGAAGTAGTACACAAAATTTCAATGGACGGAACAAGCCAGTTTCAGCTACACCAAATGTTTTGAAACCCTGAAAAGTTGCAATCAATGCTAGCAATATAGGAATTGGAGCTGGACTGCTACAGGAAGCTGATAATGGAACTGAATGGCCGTTTGGCTACTTTTCAAAAAAATTCAACACCCACCAGAAAAACAATTATTGAGTTTGGTATTGGCCTTACATTTTAATGCTTATGTGACGAACAGTGTGTCGGAGACAATTATGTACACTGACCACAATCCTCTTACATTCTTAGAACGATTTAACAACACAAATATAAGACCATTTCATTACAGTCGTATGTTACAGACTTTTAATTTACAAATTGTACATGTTGCAGGTTGTAAGAATATGATAGCAGATGCGTTATCACGGATTTAAAGGAAAATGTACAGATAAGATTGAACAGATTCCAATGTTATGTGTGTGTGCAGACATTAACATGAACTTTGATTAATGATGTATTTATTTCATTGTAACAGGATTAAAAAAATTGAAAAAAGGAGCCATCTTTTCATTGTGATGTTTTTTTTCTTAAGAAGGGTGATGTTATCGATTCGAAGGCATGTACTTTAGGTTTAAGAGAGAGTGATTGCTATCAGCTCTCAGTTTAGAATAAGAGCAGTCTCAGAGTGTAATGGAAAAGAAAGAGATAGACTTTAGCTGAAAGAAAACAGACACCGAAGACGACAGCCACTGTGTTGTTTTGAAATTAAGTTGATGTAATTTAATTAAGTGTTTTATTGGAACAGCATAGTTTTATACAATTGGAGGCAGATAATAAGCAATTAAGAGAAAGGGGGTCTTAAAATTGTGAAAAGTTGTTGTTTAATATTTAATTTTAGAGTTAAATTATAAATTGATTTTTTTTAAACACTGAAATTTGAGAGTTCTCTGTCAGTCATATTGTAACAGATTAAGAGGCGAGGTGAGCTTTTCTGGGTGTCAGAGGGCCAGTGCTGAGGAAATGCCGCACTGTCGGAGGTTCAGTACTGATGGAGTGGGCACTGTCGGATGGTCAGTGCTGAGGGATTGGGCGCACTGTCAAAGGATCAGTGCTCAGGGAGTGCAACACTGTCATACTGTCAGTGCTGAGGGAGTGCTGCACAGTTGGATGATCAGTACCGAGGGAGTGTCTCATTGTGACAGGGTCAGTGCTGAGGGTGTGGGCACTGTTGGAGTGTCAGTGCTGAGGGAGAGGGAATTGTCGGAACATCAGTGCTAAGAGAGTGTTGCACAGTCGAAGGGGCAGAGCTGAGGGAGTGCGTACTGTTGGAGTGTCAGTGCTGAGGGAGATGAAAGAGTGCATTGGAAATGTCAGAGCAGGACACCCAGATAGAGACACAGACAGGCAAAAACAGACAGAGACAGATGTGGAAAGATTTGGACCTTAGTGGTGAATGGATGGAAACTAAAGGACGTTTAAGGGAGGAGGTGGTAACAGAGATAGGGAGGGGGGTGTGGGGGCTGGATGAGGTTACAGAGAAGTGGAGGGGCTGGAGGAACTTACAAAGACAGGGAGAGGATGGAGGAGGTGACAGAGATAGTGGGAGGGTGGAGGATGTTACACAGATAGGGAGGGGCTGTCGGGGCTGGAGCAGGTTACAGAGATAGGGACAGAGTGCAGGGGCACGAGGGGGCTATAGAGATTGGGAGGGGTTGGAGAAACTGAAGAATGTTACAGAGATAGGGAGGGACTGTAGGGGCTGAAGGTTGCAAAGATAGGGAGGGGGTGTCAGGGCTGGAGGAGGTTCCAGAGATAGGGAAGGTACAGGGGATGGAGGAAATTACACAGGTAGGGAAGGGGTGTATGGGTGTATGGGCTGGAGAATGTTACAGAGATATCAAGGAGGTGGAGTGGCTGGAAGGGGTTTCAGAGATACGGAGGGGTACAGAGGGTGGAGATAGGGAGGGGCTGTAGGGGCAGGAGGTTAGAGAGATATGGAGGTGTAGGGGCTGGAGAAGCTTACAAAGATAGGGAGGGGGTGTAGGGGCTGGAGGGGGTTACAGAGATAGGGAGGGGGTGTAGGGGCTGGAGGGGGTTACAGAGATTGGGAGTGGTGTAGGGGCTGGAGGAGTTACAATGACAGGAAGTGGTATAGGAGCTGGAAGAGGTTACAGAGATAGGAAGGGGGTGTAGGGTGTTGGAGCAGCTTACAGAGATAGGGAGGGGTATAAGAGTTGGTGGAGGTTATGGAGATAGGGAGGGGGTGCAGGAGTTGGAGGGGTTTACACAGATAGGGACTGGTGCCGGAGTATGAGGAGGTTACAGATATAGGGAGGGGTGGAGGGGTTCATGGGGAGTTTCAGAATTAAGGAAGGATGTAGGGGCTGGAGGTGGTGACAGAGATAGGGAGGACGTGTAGGGGCTGGAGAAGGTTACAGAGAGGGAGGGGTGTAGGGGCTGGAGGAAGTTACAGAGATAGGGAGGGAGTTTAGGGGCAGTGGGGGGTTACAGAGATAGGGATGCACGGGTCGGATGAGGTTACACAGATGAGGATAGTTGGTGTTGGAGGTGGTTACAGAGATAGGGAGGGGTGCAGTGGCTGGAGTGAGGTACAGAGATAGGGAGGGGATGTATGGAGTGGAGGATGTTACAAAGATGCAAAGGGGGTGTAGAGGCTGCAGGGAGTTACAAAGTTAGGGAGGGAGTGTTGGGGTTAGAGGTGGTTACAGAAATGTGGAGGGAGTGTTGGGGCTGGGGAAGGTTACAGAGATAAGGAGGAGATGTGGGAAATGATGGAGGTGACAAAGATGGAATGAGTGAGGGGCTGGAGAAGGTTACAGAGAAATGGAAGGAGTGTTGGGGTTGGAGAAGGTTACAGACATAGGGAAGGGATGTAGGAAGTGGAGGAGGTGACAGAGGTAGGGAGGACATGTAGGAACTAGAGGAGGTGACAGAGATAGGGAGGATGTGTAGGGGCTGGAGAAGGTTACAGAGATAGGGAAGGGTGGATGGGCTGGAGAAGGTTACAGAGATATGGAGGGTGTGTAGGAGATGGAGCGGGTTACAGTGATAGGGAAGGGGTGAAATGGCTAGTGGGGGCTACAGATATAGGGAGGTGCTGCATGGGCTGGAGGAGGTTACAGAGATAGGGAGGGTGTGTAGGGGCTCAAGGGGGTTACAGAGTTAGGGAGAGTTGTAGGGGCTGGAGGATGTCAGGGTTGAAGGAAATTACAGAGATGGGGGTGTGTAGGGGCTGAAGGAGGTTACAGGGGTGTTGTGGCTGGAGGAGGTCACAGAGATAGGGAGGAGTTTAGGGGTTGGAGGAGGTCACAGAGATAGGGAGGGGGTGGAGGGGCGGCAGCAAGTTACAGAGATAGGCAAGTGTGTGGGGTTTAGAAGAGGTTACAGAGATCAGGAGGAGCTGTCGGGGCTGGAGGAGATGACAGAAATAGGGAGTTATGTTTGGAGTAGGTTCTAGAGATAGGGAGAGGGTGGAGGGGATGAAGAGATTTACAGAGATGGGGAAAGGGTATAGGGGCTGGAGGGGGTTACAGAGACTGGGACAGGGTGAAGGGGTTGGCAGGGTGGAGGAGGTGACTGATATAGGGAGAGGGTTTAAGGGCTGGATGGGGTAACAGTGTTAGGCAGGGGTGCAGGGTTTGGAGGAGATCATAGAGATATGGCGGGCCTCTCACAACTGGAGGATGTTACAGAGATTGTGGTGCAGGGTTTGGAGGACATGACAGAGATAGGGAGAGACTGTATGACTGGAAGTGGTTACAGAGTTAGGGAGGCATTTTGTGGCTGCAGGAGGTTACAGAGTTAAGGAGAGGGACAGGACTGCAGGAAATTAGAGATAGGAAGTATAGAGATAGGAAAGGGAGGGTGTGGAGGGCTGGTGGTGACAGAGATATGGAGGGGCTGGAAGGGATTACAGAGATAGGGAGGGGTTTCAGGGGCTGGAGGTGGTTACACAGATAGGGAGTGAGGTCGGGGCAGGAGAAGGTTATAGAGATAGACATAGATGGAGGGGCTAGAGGAGCTTACAGAGATATGGAGGGGGTGTAGGGACTGGATGGGGTTACAGAGATAGGGAGAGGTGCACAAGTTGGAGGATATTATAGAGATAGGGAGGGGCTGTAGCTGCTGGAGAGAGTTCCAGAGATAGAGAGGGGGTGCAGGGGTTGGATGAGATTACATCGATAAGGAGGTTTGTTAGTGTTGGAATTGGTTACAGAGATAGGGAAGAATGTCGTGGTTGGAGGAGGTGAGAGAGCGGGGTTGAGTGCTGGAGAGGGTTACAGTGATATGGAGAGGTGCAGGGTTTGGAGGAGATCACAGTGATAGGGAGGGCCTGTTGCGACTGGAGGAGGTTACAGAGAAAGGGAGAGATGCAGCGTTTGGAGGAGGTTTCAGAGATAGGGAGGAGTATAGGTGTTGGAGGAGGTCACAGAGATAGGAAGGGGTGGAGGGGCTGCAGAAGGTTACACATAGGGAGGGGTATAAGGGTTGGAGGAGGTTACAGAGATAGGGAGGGATGTTAGGGCTTGAGAAGCTAACAGAGTTAGAGTGGAGCGTAGGGACTGGAGAAGGTTATGGATAGGGAGGGTACAGGTACTAGAGGTGGTTACAGAGATAGGGTTGGATGTTGGGGCTACCCTCCTTCTTGAATAATGATGCCACATTTGCTTCCTTGAGTCCTCTGGTACCTCTCCTGTATTCAGAGAGGATTTGTAAATTAATGTTAGGGTCCCTGCAATCTCTTCCCTTTGCCTCCCACAGCAGCCTGGGATACATCGAATCTGGCCAAGGGGACTGATCCATTTTCAAGCCAATTAAAACAGTTAATATCTCCTCCTTCTCAATGCTAACTCAATGCTACTCCTCTGTCTATTCTCCTTTGGGTTTTCCTTAATGGTACCCCACCAATATTTTTCACGTTCTGTCCTCATTTCCATTTCTCAGTAACCCCCCTGTATTTTCTCCTCTGGAGCATTCAGTGTTTCGAGCCCTTGGTGTCCATCTAGAGTTTTTTTCCCCCATATCCAATCCTGTGCATCCACTGACATTCAGGGTTCTCTCAGCCTGTTGGTTCTGCCCTTCATCTTCATGGGAACATGTCAGCCCCGCACTCCCCCTTCTCTCTGTCAGTTATCTTACACCCTTATTGAGGTTTCTAGCATAGTGAGAATAAACAGGAAGTGTGATGCGGACCAATCTGTCTATTCTAGGAGTTGCTGTGCTGACTTTGTGGGAAATTCTAACCAAATCAGTAAAGAAAAAAATGCCATAAAATTGTAATTGAACTGGCAGTGTCAGAGTAAACATCTTTTACTGGGGTTGCACAGTGGCACACTGGTTAGCACTGCTGCCTCACAGCTCTCAGGACCCAGGTTTGAATCCAGCCTTGGGCAACTGTGCGTGTGGAATTTGCACGTTCTCTGTCTGCATGGCTTTATTCCGGGTGCTCCGGTTTCCTCCCACAGTCCAAAGGTATGCAGGTTTGAGGGGATTGACCATGCTAAATTGCCCATCGTATTTCAGGGGTGTGTAGATTAGGTGTATTGGTCAAAGGTAAATGTAGGATAATATGGTTAGGAAATGGATCTGGGTGAGTAACCATAAATCTGTCCAAGCTGATGACAACGTTACCTTGGAGAAGTGACTGCCGGAAGTAAGATTGCTCAGTGTCTGCTCCCAGATATTTAATCAGCTTCTCCCTCTCGAGATCTGAAAGAGAAAAAAAGAGTTAATGAAACCTCACCTCTTGTCCAACAGCTCTCGAGAAATCAGAGCTGCTTTTAGACCATGTCCTCACAGACTACTTTGATTCTCTGTGGGATGATAGTTGCTCCCCACAGAATTAGGAGGCTTCAAGAAGGTAAAACAACCAAATGTTTGAATTCTCAGGATGTCCCAAAGATCCAGTCTCTGCACTACCCATACTTCTTTGTGTAGAAAGATATTCTGTATGACAGACTTGAACCTTACAGCCGTATCTCAATAATACATAATTTTGACAAGTTGGGAAGCATCTTCAACCCCCAGAACCTCTTTAGTAATGTTAAGAGCCAGTTCCCCACATTTGATTTAACCAACAACAAGCAACTGAAGTTAAGCAGATCTTCCACTTCTACACTTAAGTTTTATTTAAAAATCTGGGACACCTGTCCCCAAGTCTATTTGAATCTGTCCAGATCCTGAACTAACCGCCAATCTGTTGCAGTGGGAGTAGAAGTCCCCTTCTATTAATTAAAATGGGATCTTTCAAAGGCAGCACAGAATGCTTTCCCCTGTTTTACAATTTTATACAAACCAACTTCGCAACAATAGAAATCTTTCAAAGGCATCAATCATTGGAATCCATCTTCACAAAGTCACAACACCAGCAAAGAATGATGCTGGTTGCAGCAGTAAGTTTTTGCCATGACTTTACTTACCCTGGATCTGTCTGACTACTCACCTGGGGAGGAACTGCCAGGCCCCTCTGCTCGGAATGAATGACCTCTTCCTTTGCTGCTAACTCTCTCTCTAATTAAAGTGCAGATGTGTAACTCTGTGTCAGAATGAGGAATTGAGGAGGTGGACCAGTGAGAAATTGTGCAAAATGCTGCTTTCGTTGGAAAGAGTTGACCATTTAAACCTGACTCTGGGATCAAACCAGTGTTATCCCCTGCACCATAACAAATAACTGAAGAGAAAGACCGTTCACCCTTTTCGCAATTTTTAGTGTCTATGCTGGACAGACCCATGGGTCAACACAGCATATAAAGAGGCCACTGGTCCATCAGATCTGTGCTGGCTCCTTCAAACAGTATATTCAGGAGCACTCTGTGAAGCAAGGGAAAACAGTTTGTGAGGCTTTCCAGGGAAAAGGTGGAGAAGAGCTTGAATGTGGAATCAGTTGGATCACTCGAACAGAATGACAGAACAGGGCTGATGGGCTGGCTGCTCTCTCTCTGTGCTCTGTTCTGGAGTCCTGAGAGTTGTAATTCCTCTGCAGATCAGAGACAAACAGTGAATTTCTGCACATTTCACACATGGGACTAACTGGTCTTTCAGTTGTTTTGCCTCTTTATGGTGATTGCTTTGATGGTGAGGCTGGACAGGAAGTGCAGTATTTGACTGTGTACTTTCAGCTTAGCTGCTTTGGCATTATGACATCTAAATAAAACACAGATCATCGAATCATACAATGCAGAAGACACCCTTTGGCTCATCGTGTTTATTTCAGCAAAAATACTCAACTAGCCACATGAGTACCTCTTTCCCCCACTAGGCCCATGTCTCTCTGAGCTCCTCGGTTTCTGACCAATTGTTTACTCCCAGGATTTAGGGAGGCATTCCAGAGGTTTGAACCCAGGCAGCAGAAGGTTGCTGGGCCAATGGAAATCAGGGAATGCTCAAGGACCTGGAGGTGCAGAGATGTTGGAGTGTTGTAGGAATGTTGTAGGAGAATGCAAGGAGCTTGGAGGAGTGTTGTAGGAGAATGCAAGGAGTTTGGAGGAGTGTCGTGGGAGAAATCCTTCGAATGCATCAACCATTGGAATCTGACTGTAAAGTCGAGAAGTCACAATGTCAACAAAATTAGGTTAGGGTGCATTGGCTATGCTAAATTACCCAGAATGTCCAAGGATGAGCAGGCTAGGTGGAATAGCCATAGGAGATTCAGGGTTACAGGGATAGGGTAGAAGAGTGGGTCTGGGTGAGTTGATCTTCAGAGGGTTGGTATAGACTCGATGGGCCAAATGGCCTGCTTCCACACTATAGGGATTTAATGATTCAATGAAATGTGATGTTGGTCATGGAAGTGAGTTCCTGCCACTACATTACCTATCCTTGACCGGTCCTTATACCTGCATGGAGAATAACTGCCCACATGCTGTGCCTGGGTGGAATGGTCTCTTCCTGTGTTGCCCCCCACTGTATTTAATGAGAAATTTGGGTGTATCAAAGTGATTCAAGTCAGGCAGGGAGGAAAAAGTGAGAAACTGCACCACATCTGTCACTACAAGCAAACTGTTAACAGGTGGAAAGGTCTTTGATCTTATTTCTGTGTAGGCTCAAAAGACATTGACATAGCTCACACGAACAGCAGGAGGCCTTCAGCCCCCTTCCAGAATCTGTTAAAATGGGAAAGGTGGCCCAACCATGGCAAACAAAGGAAATTATAACCAGTATCAGATTCAATGAAGGGTCAGACAAATAGACCATAAACAGCAGCAGACATGAGGATTGGGAGCAGTTTAGGAGGAAGAAAGGATTCATTACAATGTTTTTTTGAAAATTGGAGACAGAGCAACTGTCATCAACACAGATCCAAGAAATTAGAAAACACTCACTAACCAAGGTACCTTTTCATGTGAAACATATTCGCAATAAAAGGAAAGACGACGACCCAGGGAGATCTTCATCTGGAAGAAGACAAACACTGAAGACGACAGCCGCTGTGTGGTTTTGAAATTAAGTTGATGTATTTTCAAAAAGTGTTTTACTGGAGTAGCATATTGTTATTGAGTTGGAGGCAGGTAATAAGCAGTGAAGAGAAGGGTGGGGGATTCGAGTTGTGAATAGTTGTTGTTTAATGTTCATTCTTAGAGATCAAGAATAAATTTATATTATTTTCTTTAAATAGTGGAATTTGGCAGCTCTCTGTCACTGATATTTGAACACATTACAAGGCGAGGTGAACTTTTCTGGGTGTTTGGTTAAATTAACTGTCCTGTCGTAACATTGCCCTCCGAACACAGCATGAGAAACATAATTTTAACTCTCCTGCAGTTCTAAGTTAGAAGTCATACGATGCCAGGTCAGAGTCCAACAGATTTTTTTTTTAAACTACACCAGCTTTTGGAGCTCTGCCTCTTTGGGCTTTTGGGACTATAACCTGATATTGTGTGACATCTGACTTTGTCCACCCCAGTCCAATACGGGCACCTCCACATCACTGCAGTTTGAAAGGAGTGATATTGTACTGAAACTGTTAACTGTTTCTCTCCACAAATCTGTTGGATTTCTCCAGCACTTTATGATTTGATTTATAATTTCTGGCATTCACAGAAATTTGTTTTTATTTGAGCATATGGTTGCCTTGTGATGGCAAAAAGTGCTGTAAAAATACAATTCCCTCAGAGGTTTCATTCTTGCAATGTTTGTAACTCTGCAGAGCACTTATCATTTCATGGGGAAACAAGGTAGTCAGTGAGGACGTTGTCTAAAAGTAGCTGATCTCTCGGATGAGAATTGAGGTCTCATTCAATCCTTTCTTTTTCAGAGCTTGACAGGCAGAAGCTGATGAAATATCTGGGAGCAGACACTGATTGGGAATTCTTTATTTCTGTCGTTACTTCTCTAAGGACATTGTCAGCTCGGACAGATTTATGGTTAATAATGTTTGTAAAAGATTGTTCTAATTGAGCTCTGACTAGAAACCAGTGCAGTAGTGAGCCAGAATACAGACTCACAAGAAGTCCATCACAACAATTAACCCTTACAGCTCTGTTTTCAGACATATATTCACTAAAATTAAAATCCAGCTCCTTGGATTATAATCCAGCTCTCTGCTCTTTTGAGTCCTTCCCCCCGATGCTGTAATCTTCTCTAGCTCCTACACCCTGTCCCTATCTCTGTAACCTCCTCCAACCCAGAGAACCCTTCCCTATCTCTGTAACCTCTTCTAGCCCATTCACCCCCCTCCTCCAGTCAATTCCTCCAGTTCCTAAACCTCTTGTCTCTGTCATCTCCTCCAGCCCCTACAATTCCTCCCTATCTCTGTAAGCTCCTGCATTTGCTACATCAACTCCCTATCTCCAGAACTTCCTCCAGTCCTTACACCTCTCCCTATGTCACCTTCTCCAGTCCCAGACCCCTCCCTATCGCTGTCACCTCCTCGAGCTCCATACCACTCCCTAACTCTGCTTAACAGTGCTGTACAAGACCTTGATGTTGTGTCTTTATCTTACAGTTTCTTGGAATAGCTGAGGAGGTGAGACTGGGCAGAAAGTGAGAGGGCTGGACTCACTGTCTATTCTGAATACTGCTGAGCTGTCATCATACTGAGCTTACACTGACCCTAACTCAGCTTCTCCAGTTCAAATTTAATGTTAATGCTCAAGGTCCAGGGAGAGGGGTTCTACAGATTCTGGCACAGCCAATCAGAAGGGAGCAATGGGAATGAGGGGGAATCAGCAAGAGACTGGAAATGGAAGAGCAGAGAAATCTCAGGGAGTCAGTCAAGATAACAGAGATCATGGTGAATGGGGGCAAGGAGGGTGTGGGCTTGGAGATGTTACAGATATTAGGATGGGTATAAGGGCTGGAGGAGGTTACAGAGATAAGAGGGAGTGTAGAGGCTGCAGGGGGTTACATAGAAAGAGAGGAGATGTTAGGGCTGGAGCAAGTTACACAGATAGGAAAGCATGTTGGGGCTGGAGGAGGTGACAGAGATAGGGAAGGGTGAAGGGACTGGAGGAGGTTACAGAGATAGGGAGGGACTGTTGGGGCTGGAGGATGGGACAGAGATAGGGAGGGGATGTAACAGACAAAGGAGATTACAGAGTTAGGGAAATTTGTAAGGACTGTCTAGGTTACAGAGATAGTGAGTGGGGTCCGGACTGAGGGAGACTGTAGAAATTGCGAGAGATATGGGGGTGAAGGACGTGACAGAGGTGGGGAGACCTGTCAGGGCTGGAGGGGTTTAGAGAGAATGGGAGTGGTGCAGCTGCTGGAGGGGATTACATCGATGGGGGTTCCACTGCAAGACTGGGGAGGTCATAATTCAAGGAACCGGATTTTAATTTTATTGACCCAGAGCTAGTGTATATCAGTGAGCAGAGGTAATGGGTGTGTGTGTATCTGGCTCACTGCTGGTTTGGTTCCCAGACAGAGCTCAATAAGAACAATCTGTCACAAAGAGTATTAACCATAAATCTGTCCGAGCTGACAGCAAGAAGTAAGATTTCCCAATCATTGTTCGTTCCCTGATATTTCATCAGTTTCTCCCTCTCATGGTGTGAAAGACAAAGGTGTGAGAGTGTGCCTTCACCTGTTGTCCAACAGCTCTGGAGATATCATAGCTACTCTTTCACACCGTCCTCACTCACTACCTTGTTTCTCTATGAAACAATAAGTGCTCTGCAAAAGAGTTACAAACATTGGAAGAATGAAACTTCTGAGGGAACTGTATTTTCACAGCACTTTTCACCACCACAAGGCAATTAGATGTTCAAATAAAAACAAATTTAAGTGAATGCTAGAAATTATAAATTGAATCAAAAGGTCCTTGAAAAATCCAACAGATCCGGCCATCTATGGACAGAAAAAGTTAACAGCTTGAATACAACCTCAATCCACCAGAACTGACAGAGTGTGGAAAATTGTGTTTTTTCATGCTATTGTCAGAGGGAAAGGAGAGATAAATTGGAAGAGATGGTGGAGGTGCCCAGAGAAAAAGACTGGGGCAGTGCTCATGGTAGTAAAGATTGAGGTATACGATGCGTACAAATGATTAAGTGTGTAAAGAAGAAAATGGGTCTACTCTTCTTGGATGAAAGTCAACAAGACATGTTGGTGATTGGGTGTGTGGTTTGGACAGAGGGCAAGCTCTAAAATTACTAAGCTCAGTGTTGAACCCCAGGTTCAGAACTGCTTCTGTGTTCCAGTGAAGCTCAATGCAAGTTGAGGGATCATCACCTCATTTTCCACCAAGCACTTCACAGCTTTCAGCACTAGGTTCAACAAATTCACTTCTCTATTTTGATTAGCCATGTATGGGTCTTTCTTGTGTCTTGTTGGCTTTCCTCCCCATGCAGTGGACCCATTCTGTTCAAATCGTACCTTTCATTAACACCTATTTTGATGTCTCACGCTCTCTTTCACAATCCTTCGTTTTCTATCCTCCAGGCATCTGTTCCACTTGCTCGTCCTCTCCATCGACTTCATAAAAACCATAATTTACTGACCCTTTTACTTCAGAAGAACAACCAGATTGGACTCAAACGTTAACTCTATTTTTCTCTGTCCATAGATGCTGCCAGGCCTGCTTTCTTCAGTATTTCCTGTTTTCTGTCCCAAAGCTCACGTCTTTGCAATTCTCTCATCCTTTGATCTAGAAAGATGTTCTGCCTTTAGTCCAGATCGCAATAAGGTAGAGAAACATTTCAAAGGCATCAACTATTGGAACCACTGGAACTCTGACTATACAAAGGTCAAAACATCAACATGGAACGACGCTAGTTTTGGAACTGAGTTTCAAATGTTACAGTACTCACCGACACACATTGTCCAACTGCCCTTCTCGAGAGTAACTGCCAAAGGGCTCGACTTGGGCTGAATGTTTTCTTCCTGTCCTGTTCACTGTGTATCAGTTCAAGAGGGCTGATGTATTGCTGCGAGTTATATCAGGAAGTGGGTATAGTGTATCACGGTAGCAGCTTATCTGGCCTTACAGGAAACAAGCTGTGAACCTCATGCACGACCATGACAATATTGCTCCGCAGATCTGGGCAGCTACTGTCATGGTTCAAGGTGGCGAAATGGTCTCCTCCCATTCCAGTGTAACAGGGTCAATGGACTGAATGACCCCCTCCTTTTCCAGTGTATGTGTCGTTAGGCTGAATGGTCTCCTCTTTTCCAGTTTTACAGGCAGAATGTGGTGAATGAGACTCATTTCCTGTATAACAGTCAGTAGGGGTTGAATGGGCCTCATCCTTCAAAATATCAGTGAATATAGTCCTAACCGATCCAGTCTCTCTTCATACGTCAGTCCTGCCATTCCAGGAACCAGTCTGGTAAACCTTCACTGCACTGCCTCCATTGCCAAAACATCCTTCCTCAGATATGGAGATCAAAACTTCATACAATGTAACAGGCATGGTCTCATCAAAGCCCTGTATAATCACAACAAGACATCCCTGCTCCTGTCCTCCAATCCTCTCGCCATGGAGGATAGTGGACCATTTGCTGCCTTCATTACTGGCTGCTTCTGTACACCTACTCTGAACAGCTGGTGTACAATGGCACCCAGGTCTCATTGCACAACCTCTTTCCAAATCTATCACCATTCAGATAATACTCTGCCTTTCTGTTTTAGCTCCCAAAGTGAATAACCTCCCTTTAAATCACATTGTACTCCGTCTGCTATGCAACTATGCACTGAACTTGTCCAAATCACAATGAAGTATCTCTGCATATTCCTCACAGCTCACCTTCCCATCCGGCTTTATATTTTCTGCTACTCTTGAGATATTAGATTGAATTCCCTCAACCTAATCATAAGTACGTATTGTGAATAGATGGGGTCCAAGCACTGATTGCTGTGGTACCCCACTCGTCACCGACTGTCACTTGAAAATGACCCCTTTATTCTGACTCAATATCTATTTCAGTGCACTAGTCCCAATCCACGCTCTTTAATATTTTTGTAAAGTCAGAACTAAAATTGGTCAGCTGTTTCTTTGTTCCCCATTATACATTCCCCTGCTTCTAATTTTAGGGAACTTATATTTCTCTTCCTCTCGCGCTCTTATTTTTTCCTTTGTAATCAATCCCTTCTTCCACCTAAACCACTCCAAATCCTGTCTCTGTTTATGGTCTATTTGTCCAACCCTTCCTTGGATCTAATATTGTTGTTAATTTCCTTTGTTTGTTTGCACTGGGTGGATCACCTTTCCCACTTTATTCCTGGGTAACAGGCTCAAGGTGGGAGCTGAATGGCCTTCTTCTGCTCAAGTGGAACAAACTTGAGGACGGAACTGAATGACCTCCTCCTGTTCCCATTCCATAGGTTTGAGGAGAGGGTTGAATGGCCTCCTCCTGTGCCTATGTAACAAGCTTGAGGAAGGAGCCAATTGGTATCCTGTTCCTGTGTAACAGGCTGGGGGGTGGGGGGGGGGGAGCTGAATGGCCTCTTGTTCCTGTGTAACAGGCTGGAGGAGGGGGCTGAATGGGCTTCTTCCTCTGCCTGTGAGCCTTGTGAATGATTCTTTCACCTACACAGAAATAACCTCAAAGATTTTTCTCCAAATTAATAGTTTGCTTGGAGTGACAGATGTGGGTTTGTTTTCTCACTTTTCCTTACTTCCTGACTTGACTCACTTTGACACTTCCTCTTTCCATCACATACCATAGAATTATATATTCCCTCCTGTCCCTTTTTTTCTAAAAGCTATTCCTTTTCTGAAGGATACTGTGTCCTTGATTTTTTTCAGAGGGGTCATGAACCAGCCAATCCACCTAATCAAATTTTGTTGATGTTGTGATTTTTTGACTTTACAGTAAGATTCCATTGGTTAACGCTTTCGAAAGATTTCTCCCATGGCAATCCTAGAAGCTTTTTGTGTTCTCCCACAACACTGCTACAAGCTTCTTGTGCTCTCCCACAACACTCCACAAGCTCCTCGTGTTCTCTTACAACACTCCTACAAACTCCTTGTGTTCTACTATGACACTGCTACAAACTCCTTGCATTCTCCTACGACACTGCTACAACACTCCAACATCGCTGCCGCCTCTGGGTAGTTGAGCATTCCCCAATTTCCATTGGTCCAGCAGTCTTTCACTGTTTGGCCCCGAAGCTCCTGAAATATTGGGAATAAACAATAAGTCAGAAATGGAGGAGCTCAGAGAGGCATGGGCCTAATGTGGGAAAGAGGGACTAATGTAGATATTTTTGCTGCTATTGATACAATGGGCCGAAGGGCCTCTTTTGGGTTTTATGATTCTATGATCTACTTTTGTTTTAAGATGTTGTCATAATGCCAAAGCAGCAAAGCTAAGAGTATGCAGTCAAATACTGTACTTTCTGTCGAGCCTCACCATCAAAGCAATCACCATGAAGAGGCAAAACAACTGAAAGACCAGTAGTCCCACGTGTGAAATGTGCAGAAATTCATTGTTTGTCTCTGATCTACAGAGGAATTAAAGCTCACAGGATTCCAGAACAGAGCATAGAAAGAGACCAGCCAACCCTTCAGACCTGTTCTGTCATTCTGCTCAAGTGATCCAATTGATCCCACTCTCTGGCCCATCCCCATGCTTTCTCTGGAAAGCTCCACAAACTGTTTACCCTTGCTTTTTAAGAGGTGCTCCTGAATATACCAGTTGGAGGAGCCAGCACAGGTGTGTACCATCTTCAAGATGCACTGCAGAAATTCACCCAAGATCCTCAGTCAGCTCTTTCCAAACCCAGGACCACTTCTATCTAGAAGGACAAGGGCAGGTGGTCCATGCAAACACCACACCCTACTAGTTCCCCTCCGAGCTCCAAACCATCCTGACTTGGAAATATATTGGCTGTTCCTTCAGTGTGGTTGCTTCAGTATCCTGGAATTCCCTTCCCAAGGAGTATTGTGGGTCTACCTCCAGCACATGGACTGCAGCGGTTGAAGAATGCAGCTCATCCCACCTTCTTAAGGGCTACTCCGGAAAGACAAATGCTGACCAGCCAGCAATGCTTACATTGCATGAGAGAGTAAAAAGAAAAATTAAACCACACCATCTGCCTCTTGGAGGTGTCAAAGATCCCATAGCCACCATTTGAAAGTGAAACAGGAAGTAGTTGGCCTCACTGTCCTGGGGTCTATCATTATCTTGCTCAAACTAAATAGCGTTAAAAAATGTAATAATGCACTTTATTCTAATATTGCTGTTGGGAGATTTTGCTGCGGTGTTCCATATGTTACTTCAATCAATAAAGTCCTTCAGTGGCTGAGGGGTATTTGGGAATGTTCAGTCTCTGTGAACGATGAACTCATAACTGTTGCCTTCTCGGGGCTCACTTGACTCCTCCAAGGCTTTGCAGTATTTTAAACCTATCCATGCCGATAAATGATGAGAGAATATCTTGTACTTCCATTTCTCTGCAGCCTTCACAGAAAAGCGTGGTCACTGACCCTCAGAACACAATCAGGAACAGAGTTGGAGAAGGGGAGACACCAGCTTCCTGGGATGTCTTTGAAGGTCCAGTGGAAGGAGATGCTCAACACGGGAATCCTGACAGAACTAATGGCCTCCTTTCGACCAACATCAACTTCTCAAGCTGCCCAGCAGAGATGGGCTTGTGCACAGGGGTGAAGACACAGAATATGTAGAGGTCAACTTCCAGTGTTGAGAGTGTGGTGCCGGAAAAGCACAGCAGGTCAGGCAGCATCTGAGGACAGGAGAATCAGGAAGGGCTTATGCCTGAAACGTTGATTCTCCTGCTCCTCGGATGCTGCCTGAATTGCTGTGCTTTTTCCAGCACCAGACTCCCGACTATGATCTCCAGCAAGTGCAGTCCTCACTTTCTCCTAGAGATCAACTTCCATCCAAATTGAGACAGAAGCAGGGAGAGGGATGTGTGAGGATGTATCCCAAATTCCATTATTTAGTAAAAATGACATCAATTTATTTTTTAACTCTAAAACTGAACAACAACTACTCACAATTCTAAGCCCTCCTTTCTCTTAATTGCTTGATACCTGCTTCCAACTCTGCAACAATATGCTGTTACAATAAGACACTTATTAAAATTACATCAACATAATTTCAAAACCAAACAGCCACTGTCATCTTGTGTCTTTTTTTTCTGGGAGAAAGTGAGGACTGCAGATGCTGGGGATCAGAGCTTAAAAATGTGTTGCTGGAAAAGTGCAGCAGGTCAGACAGCATCAAAGGAAAAGGAGAATCGACGTTTCGGGCATAAGAGCTTATGCCCGAAACGTCGATTCTCCTTCTCCTTTGATGCTGCCTGACCTGCTGCTCTTTTTTTTCTGGCTCAAGATCTCCATGGGCCATCTTCTTTCATTTTACAGTGAGTACCTTTCACATGAAAAAGTACCTTTGATCGAGTTTCCTAATTTCTTGGACAGCAAGATATTGAACCTCGAGGCATTTGTCTTGATGGCAGTTGCTGTCTCTTAAAAGTACAGTATATGCTTTCAACTTCATAACACCTCTCCTTTCAGAAAAAAATGAACCATCATAATGAAAAGATAGCTTTGTTTTTTTTCTCTAACTCTTAATCCCATTACAATGAAATACATAAACTGAATTTAGATTAATGATCTAATTTTTGCACACATACGTATATAACCCTGGATTCTGCCCAATCTTATCTATACCTTTTCCTTTAAATCTGCGAAAACATATCTGCTATCACATTTTTACAAACCACATGTATAAACTGTAAATTAAAAGTTGAACAAAAGAAGCCTGATATTGGTGATCCTATGGGTGTTCCGTCAAACCGACATACAGACTGCAAAGTAACTGCACCAAAAACTGAAATACCTAGAAGACTCATGCCAATCAATCCACTCCACCCAAGATTTCCTGAACATCAAAGACACCAAGGTCGGGGAGGATGAAATAATGGTTTCCTTTGACATAATCGCCCTATTCACATCAGTTAACATCAGCGTGGCCAAAGAAACACTGACCGCACTACTAGAGGAACCAAAGACACAAACACCAGACAGCACCAACTTCAGCGCAAGGACAACATCCTCAACCTAGTAGACCTGTACCTCACTACCCATTTCACCAGGGACAAGACCTACAAACAAATCAATGGAACATCCATGGAATCACCAAAATGAGGCTTCTTAGCAGAAGCAGTCATGCACAGACGCGAACAACCTACCCTCCCCATGGACTGGGGTTACACACCCATCCTTGGACAGGCTAAACAGACACACGTGTGAGAATTCTTAAAGGCCTGGCATTCAAACAGGAACTCCATCAGTAAACACATCGATTTAGACCCCATTTACCAACCTCTCAAAAAAAAAGAACCAGAAATGATATCACTCACCACAACATACTGTGATACATAAATAGAAAGCAGGACAGAAAACCAGCACTTCACCGGATGATGTTACCTCGCATGGTGACAAAATGTCTGAAAACAAACTTGCTGGCTCAGCAAACAAACGTACAATCTGAACCTCAACCTGAGCTACAAATCTTCTCAAAAATCGCATAATTAATGGATTTCTTGTCAGTACAATTTCATTTGGGGTCAATAATACTAAACACAGATCACTCTGATTGTCGCTCTGCTCATTTCTGTTTCTACGCCAGAGGAAAGTTGGGGAAATGAAATTGAATCATAATGTCCATGGACATCAAGAAGATGGTATCTACACAAACTGCAATTTTGATAATAAGGCTGAGTGCGGGAATGCACAAACCATGCAAGAATGAGACAATATAGGGGCAACACAGATGAAGAAAATCTTTCTAAACTCTGATTTGCCTTCTAAATTTCCACAGGAATCGCTCCCAAGAAACAGTTTGAAATCTCTCAAGACCATGCGCTAGAGTTCCTTGGAGGTGATCCCATCTCAAAGAGTTGATCCTGACCTGTCGAAGATGCTTCTTGTCTGTGTTTAATTTTATGCATCCTTCTTCAACATTGTCTCCAAGAATGTGTCTCTGTTGTGATTGGGAATGCCTTTCGATCTTGATGAAACTTCTACCAAGACTGGTCAGACATATTTAATCCTGATCTGTTCCCTTCCTTCTACTAGTCGATTGGGTCAAAGTTCCTTTCACATTCTCCCTGGCTCGAGACCAGAACTCTCAGCTCTCCCTCGTTTCTCTTCTATCATCCCTCATAGCCCCTAGAAGAAGAATGGATGGTTGGTCCTCAGATAGCAATGTCCAGAGACTATGAGGACTCATTGTGGAGAGCATATCATAACAACTTGAAATCTCTAGCATTTAGAAAACAGGCATTTTTACTGGCTGTATGATCACAAAGATGTGATTCAGTTTTTCACATTATGCCATTTTTGCCACTTCGTGGGTAAACCTCATCATGCACCTTGAATCACACACCAGTTTTTGCAGAACCACTGAGACTGGTGTTACTGGACAAGGCAGGACCATACCCCTATGCTACACAGAAAGCAGGACACCAGCAATTCCTGATTATTAGGGCAATGATAACTCATTTTCCAAAGTACATTCACCTTGAAGACAATCTCAAATAAAATGGTAATAAATAAATGAACACAAGATTGTTTGCATTAAAAATGCAGTCAGATCAGATTACAAATTACAGTCTAACAGTTTTGAAGGTACAATTCATGACTTGAGTATGAATCAGTTCAGTCAACTGCAGAACTGGCTCACCACCAACACACATTCCCTCAGTAATAACCCTCCAATAGTGCAGGGCACCCTCAGTACTGCACCTTTGACAGTATAATGCTCATTTTGTACTGAATCTCTGACAGTAACCCTCCCTCTGTACAGACTCTCTGATACTGATGCACTCCCTCAGTATTGACCCGACAGTGCGGCACTCCCCTCAGTACTGACCATCCAACAGTGCGGCTCTCCCTCAACACTGATCCTCTGATACAGCGACACTGCCTCAGGGTAGGCCCTCCAATAGTGCGACAATCTCTCAGCACTAACTCTGTGACAGTGCAGTACTCCCTCAGTACTGACCCTCTGACAGTTCGGCACTCCCACAGTTGTGAAGTATCAATTTAATTAATTTGGCTGAATAATTTCCATTTAGATATTTAATTGTTTTTGGATGCTTTGTAAAAATGGCTTTGTAAAGTGTCAACATACTGTCCCCTGTTTGCATTGACATTGCCATTGCAATATCTAAGAGCATACGATCAAAGGAATTGGGAGCCCTACTCCACCATTCAAGAATGCCCTGCCTGATCTCATATTCCACATTTCTCATCTATCCCCAATAAGTTTTGATTCCCCAGCTTGTTCCAATTATATAGAATACAGTATTAAAAATATTGAACAACCCAAACTCCAAATCCTCCTGAGGCAGAGTCCCAAAGTCACACAACTCTATGAGGGTAATTTTGTCCACCCCAGTTGAACACCACCTCCTTCAAATCATAACCTTTCCTTGTAAGCTACCTTATTCATTCCAATTTTATGAACCTCCTCCAAACTATCACCAAGGTATTTACATTTTTTCTTAAATACAAAGACCCTAACTGCACACAATATTTGGGATGTGTTCTCTTCAATGCCATTTATAACTACAATATAACATCCTTGATTTAATGTTCAGTTTCTCTTGTAATACTATACAGCACCACGCTAGCCTCTTGAATTACTTGCTGCACTTGTGTGCTAATACTTGTGTTGCATGCATCTATACATCTCAATCCCTCTACATCTAAGAATTCTCTTCTTCACCACATTAGTAACACCTCCCAAAACATTCAATGATCTCCATTGGATAAGATTTACCTTTTACAAATTTTTTTTTGCTGATTTTTGCTGGCCATCTCCGATTTCTCCAAAGTTCTCAGTCACTCAGTCCCCAATGATTGATTCTTCTCATGTCACCAGATATGACATGAGTAACCACCAGGGTAATCATTTCAAAATGATCCTGCTGTACTCTGAGGTAAAGAGATTAAGTCCAGGTATAGAACATAGAACTGTACACCACTCATACAGGCTCTTCTGCCTGCCCTTGGTCCACATCGCTCCAGTCCTTGCATATTCACTTGATTATCTAATGCCCCACCACCACCACCCCTAGCAGTGCTTGCCAGACTCCTACCACTCTGTGTTAAGAACCTGTCCCACACATCTCTTTTGAACTTTCCCCCTCATCTTAAACGCACACCTTCTCATTTTAGACAATTCAACTCCGGCAAAAAGATTCTGACTATCACCCTTGTCTTTGCATCTCAATTTTATAGACTCTCCTCAGCCTCCACCACTCCAGAGAAAACAACCCTAGCCTTTCCTTATAGCCCATCCCCTCTAATCCAGACGGTATCCCAGTAAACCTCTTCTGCCCCCTCTCAAACCCTTCCACATACTTCCTGTGATGTGGTGAACAGAACTGAAAGTAATACTCTAAATGTGGCTGAACCTAAATCTTATAAAGTTGCAACATGACATATGGACTCTTGTATTCAAATCCCTGACCAATAAAGGAGGAAGTGAGGACTGAGGATGGTGGAGGTCAGAGTCAAGAGTGTGGTGCTGGAACATCACACAAGGTCAGGCAGCATCGGCTGCCTGGCTGAACTGGTCCTCACCCTCAACAATTTCTCCTTCCAATCCTCCCACTTCCTCTAGACCTAAGAGGTAGCTATGGGCACCCGCATGGGTTCTAGCTATGCCTGCCTATTCGTCGGGTAGTTGGAACAATCCATCTTCCGCAGCTACACAGTCAACATTCCCCTCATTTTCCTCCACTGCATCGATAACTCTATTGGAGCTACTTCATCCTCCCAAGAGGAGTTTGAACAGTTCAATCAACTTCACAAACATCTTTCACCCTGAATAATCTTCAAGTTCACCTGGACCATCTCAAGACAGCTCCCTCGCCTTCCTGGACCTCTCCACCTCCATTTCCAGAGACAGATTCAACACAGACATCCACTACAAACCCACTGACTCCCATAGCTACTTGGATTTCACCTCCTCAGTTCCTTCCTCCTGTAAAAATGTTATCCCTTATTCCCAATTTGTCTGTCTTTGCCGTGTATACTCCCAGGAGGCCCAATTCTACCAGTGAACATTTCAGGTGGCCTCTTTCTTCAAAGACAACAATTTCCCCTCCTACGTTGTCGACGATACCCTCCAGTGCATCTCCTCCATATCCCACCCCTCGAATCGCAACAAGGACAGAACCACCCGGTCCTCACCTTCCACCCACCAACCACATCGCATCACCCTCCGCCATTTCCGCCACTTGCAAACAGACCCTACCAAAGGTACATTTCTTTCCCCATCCCTATTTGCATTCCCGAGAGATCTTTCTCTCTGCGACTCCCTTGTTAGGTCCACGCACCCCATCTACCCAGCCTCCATTCCCAGCAACCTCCCTGCCACTGTAAGAAGTACAAAACCTGCGCCCACACCTCCCCCCTTACCTCTGTCCAAGGCTCCAAAGGATCTTTCCACATCCAACAGAAATTTACATGTACTTCCACATGTCATCTACTGTATCTGTTGCAGCTGATGTGGTCTCCTTTACATTGCGGAGACACGACGCCAACTTATGGATCATTTCAAATAACATTGCTAGGACACCCAGACCAACAAATACCACCGCCCCGTGGCTTCCAGTCCCCCTCCTACTCCACCAAGGACAAGCAGTTCCCGGGCCTCCTCCATCGCCAAACCCTAACCACCTGTCCCTCGGAGTAAGAATGCCTCATCTTCCACCTTTGACGTTACAACCACACGGGATTAATTAGGATTTCACCAGTTTCCTCATTTCCTCTTCCCCCACTTTATCCTAGTCCCAACCCTCCAACTCGGCAGTGCCCTCTTGAACTGTCCACTGTCTTTGCCATCCATCTGCACCATCCTCCTCTCCAACCTATCAATTTCTCCACCACCTTCATCTTAGTGTTGCATTCTCAGCTCCCTTCCCCCCAATGAACACTGACTCAAAGTAATCATTGAGTACCTCACCCATTTTCTCAGATTCGACACACAACCTTCCTTATCCTTCAGTTGACCAACCCTTTCTCTAGTTACCCTTTTGCTCCTTATTTAAGAATAGAAGGCCTTGGGATTCTCCTTAATTCTGCTTGCTACAATTATTTCATGACCCCTTTTAGCCCGCTTGATTCCTCATTTAAGATTGGCCCTATTCTCCCGATATTCTTCCAAGGCCCATTCTGTTCTTAGCTGCCTGGACTTTATGTACGCTTCCTTTTCCTCTTGGATCATCGCACAACTTCTCGTCGTCCATGTTGACGGATTATGCCTTTGCTATCCGTTATTTTCAAAGGGACATGCCTAGCCTGCACTATCTTCAACCTATCTTTGAAAGATTCCCACACATCAAGTGTGGACTTCCCCTCAAATAGCTGTGTCCAATCCACATTTCCCAGCTCCTGCCTAATTTTTCTATAATTGGCCTTGGCCCAGTTTAGTACTCTTCTCTGAGGACCACACTCATCTTTGTCTACGAGTATTCTAAAGTTTACAGAATTGTGGTCACTATTCCCAAAGAAATCCCCCACTGCAACTTCTACAACCTGGCCTGGCTCATTCCACAACACCAGGTTCAGTATGGCCCCTTCCCTTGTCCTACACTATCTACATCTCCACTGATCTTTGTAACATCTGCAAACTTACTAACCCAGTCATTTCTATATATCACAAACAGCAAAGTCACAGTACTGATCCCAGTGGAACACCCACTAGTCATGGATCACCAACCTGAAAAACACCATTTTGCCAGTACCCTCTGTCTTCTATGGGCATGAAAATTTTGAATCCTCGCAGCCAAGACACTGTCGATCCCATGCTTCCTAATCTTCTGCATGAGTTTACCATGAGGAAAATCTCACTTAAATCCATGTAGACAAAATCCACTGCTCTACCCTCATTGACCAACTTGATTGTCCCTAATAAAGCCAGGCTTTTCCAAATGTGTGCAAATACTATCCCTAAGAATTCTCTCCAAGTTTCCCAGTACTGATGTGAAACTCACCACTCTATAATTTCCAGGATTATGCTTTCTTTAACATAGGAATAACATCAGCTCGTCACTAGTCCTCTGGAACCTTTACAATACAGGTTGGTGAGGACTGGGGGTTCTGTCATGAAAATACAAAGATCTTGGTCAACACCCCAGCAATCTCCTCCCTTGCCTCTCTCAATAACCTGCAGTAGATATCATCAGGCCCTGGGAATTTATCCACCTTAATGCTCTTCAAGGGACAGAATACCACTTCAGGCATGGACTGAGAGAGGTTTGATGAAAGCCGGAGAAGAAGATTAGACACTCCAGCTCTGGCTATGGGTGAACAACCCACAACCACACATTCTTTTAAATGTTGCAGTGACGTTAGCTGTTTTCCTCACCCACTGTGAGGAAAACCCTGAATGAGGAAAACTTTTGGAGAGCAGGATTTGTGTGTCCACAATTTGCCCATCAGTGCCTCATGGCAGCCTGAGTTGGAAACCATCAGATCCAGAACGGTTTACCAGTTTCAGTCCAATGACTTTCTCCATCTTTATTCAAACTTACACAGAATCTGATCAACTCCGCTCCTGAATTATTTCAAGTTTCCATTAAATGACAACAAGGCTTAATCATTGCGAAGGAACTGGTTATGTCTTCAGGATAAAAATCTATTGGCCTCATCTTCTCCAGCGGGTAACACGTTGCCAACTCTCATCGGCTCCAGGAATGTGGCCAACATCCTTTGATCTTTTCACCTTGAACTACCTGTTAATCAGTACCAATCCCCAACTCTTCTGCCATTCCCACTGGTTGCTGTGTATTTCTGACCTCAAGACCCTAAACCAATGATATTTCTTGCCCACTGATCAATTCCAACACCTCTGGCCTTCAACATGATGGTAACTGATGATGGAGTGCAGATGGAGAGATATTTTAAATTCTTGAAATAGAATAAAATATCCTTTATTGTCACTTGCTGTCCAAAAGTGCAGGAGTAGTGAAATGTTTTTACAGCAGGTGACTTTAATGGCACCATCTGAGGGACAAGTATCTAGGTACAAATATTGGATAAAAAACAGAATCAAAAGTAAAAGTACAAGCATTACTTACAATGTCTACAAAATAAGATCGAGACAAGGTAGTTCTAACAGAGTTAAAAGGATTTACATGGCAGTCCAGAAAAGAGTTTCAAATAACAGCTCAGCATGTAGTCTGACTGCCCACAGCAGTGACAAGTCCAACAACTGTCCTGCTCCTCTCCAGTCCACTCCTGTCACGAACTCAGCAGCAATAAAGTAAGTTGCATTGTACTGGGACACGTTTTCCTCTTGCTGCATCAGGACTCACGTTTCCCCCTCACCCTGCTCCGGCGCTCAGGTTTCCAACTTGCACCACTCAGCACTCGGGATTCCCCATCGGCTTGTTCCGGTACTCAGGTCATCTCCTCAACACGTTCTGGCACTCGGGTGTCCTCATGCTCCACTCCAGCGCTCAGGTTTCCTCGAGCTCCACTCCGCTCCGCGGATTTACTCCCACTCCTCTCCATCACTCTGATTTCCTTATATTCCGCTCCAGCATTCAGTTACCTGACATTCCACTCCGTTACCTGGGTTTCCTCACACTCCGGTATTCAACTTGCCTCAAAATCTGCCCCATTACTCAGGTTTCCTCACATTCCACTACTCCGGCAATTGGATTTCCCCACTCTACGCTCCAGCACTCAGGTTTCCTCACATTTCACTCCGGTATTCATGCTTCCCTCTCACCCCTGCTCCAGTACTCAGGTTTCCCCCTATCCCACTCCGTATCTTGGGTTACCTCACACACAGTTCCGATACTCATGGTGCTCCCCTGCCATCGCTCCGGCACTCCATTTCACTCCTCTCTGGTACTCGGGCTGCTCCCCGTTTCCGCTGCTGCACTCGGGTTACCTCACACACAGTTCCGATACTCATGGTGCTCCCCTGCCATCGCTCCGGCACTCCATTTCACTCCTCGCAACATGCCAGCACTCTTTTTACCTCCCACTCTGCCCCAGTATTCTGGATTCATCACAGACTGCTCTGGCACTTGCATTTCCCCCTTGCCCTACTCCGGTACTCTAGTTTCCCCCAGGTTCTGCTGCAGTTCTCTGGTTTCATGATCGCCCTGCTCAGGAACTCTGAGTTGCCTGCATGTTCTGCTCTGTTACTTGGGTTTCCTCCTCATCCTGTTCTGGTACTAGTATTTTCTCATGCACCGTTCTGGTACTCGTGTTACTTAATACACCGCTCCAATACTTGGGTTTCCCTCTCGATCTGCTCCTGTGCTCATTTAACCCCACACTCTGTGGTACCAAGCAACAAAGCAGAGTGTGAGTAAATCCAAGGACTGGAGTGGACTGTGAGGAAACCCAAACAGTACGGTACTCCGGATTCTTTACGCAACAGTCCAGTACTTCAGTTACTTATATTCCACTCCGGTATTCAGGTTTCCTCCTCGCCCCAGTCCTTGGGATCCCCCCCTCGCTCGTATTATGAAGTTGAAGGCATGTACTGTACCTTTAAGAGACAGTAAAAGCTGTTTTGCACTGAGAGCTCACAAGCACCTGACGTATGACTCGCTAGCAGTCTCAACGTGCTGGAAAATTGATAAAAGTAACATTTGACTATGAAACAGAAACCAGAGTTGGTTGTGGGTCTCCTCACACTCCGCTCCAGTCCTTGGATTTACTCTCTTTCCATTCTGGCATGAGAGTTTCCTCACATTCGGCTCTGGTGCTCAGCTGTCTTTAAAAATCGCTGTTACTCAGTTTCCTCAGACTCCGCTCAACTTCTGCTCCAATACCTGGGTTTCGTCACGTTCCATTCCAGTACTCGGCTTTCCTCAAAAACTACTCTTACTCAGGCTTCCTCACACTCTGCTCAGGTGCTCGGATTTACTCACACTCTGTTACTTGGGTTTCCTCAATTTCCAGTCCAGAACTCAGATTTCCTCACATTTTGCTGCACTACATGGGTTTACTCCACTTATGCTCAGGTGCTCATGTTTCCTCACAGACTGTACAGCACGGAGTCCTCTTTCACGGCGCTGCTCGGGATGAATCTCGAGAAACAACACTGCATTCCTCTCCAGACTTCTTCTGCATAGGCACATTCCAGAAGGAGGTGTGTGACCGCCTCATCCATCCCGCAGCCTCTTTGAAGGCAGCGTGTGGTGCGGATGAGAGTCCGGACGTGCATAAAGGATCTCACAGGCAGAGCTTTCTCACCACCAATCAAGCCATGTCTTATACCGAGACGAACATCAACTGTGCCTGGAGGATCATCAACTCGGTGAAGGACGCTCTTTGGGCAGTCCGAAACCTGTTGATCTTCCAGCTGAAGGAGTTGACCCCAACTGAGTGTTGCAGACTAGCACATTCTAAGGTCCAGGAGCACGTGTTGAGGGATGCCCTGAAGCTTGGGGCAGCTGCCGCCAAGGCACGGTGAGGAAAGACCACCGTGTAACATCTGCCTGCCTAAGAAGAACAGGGGCCCATGCAGTCATTTGGGCTCCGCTGACGCCTCAGCTAACTATGTAATCATACAGACCTGTATATATGAATGATTACTCTGTCTCTGTATACCAAGAAATGAAATGTTTACAGATGTATGGCATGATCAATTGTACAGATCATCAAAATATTTTATGAATAAAGTATATTTTTGAAATAAAAAAAGTGCTCATGTTTCCTCACACTCTACTCACATGCATGGGTTTTCTTCACACACCTCAATGTTACTCAGGTTTCCTCACTTGTCAGTCCAGAACTTGATTTTCCTCCCACACCTCTCCGGTACTCTGCTTTCCTCACATTTCACTCTGACACAAAGATTCCTTCACATTCCGCTCCATTACTCAGTTTCCTCAGATTCCACACCATTACGTAGGTTTCCTCACAGTCTGCTCCAGTACTCAGGATTTCCTCACTCAACAGTCCGGTACTCAGGTTTCATCCTCGTCTAGCTCCGACACTTGGTACTTCCCATCTCCGCTCCAGTAGTCTGGTTTCCTCCTCAACTAGCTTCAGTATTTGTGTTTCCCCGTCGCCCTACACCAGTACTCGGGATTACCTAACACATCACTCCAGTAGTTGGGGTGATCCTCTGACTCTGCTGTGGAGCTGGTGTTTCTCCATCACCCCAAGTTTGGGTTACCTCACAAACTGTGCCTGGACTCAGGGTTGCCCTCTCGCTTCACTCTGCTCCTCAGGATTTCCCTTCGCTCTGCTTCGGTACTTGTGTTGCTCCCCTGACCAGCTCTGGTACTCGAGATGTTCCCCTCACTCCGCACCTGCACCCGGATTGCCTTACACCACTCTGCTACTCGGGGTGTTCCCCTGGCACAGGTCCCAATACTTGGGTTACCTCACACACTGCTCCGGTACTCTGGGTTTTGCCCTGACTCCACTCTGCCGCAGCAAATTCTCCGCCTCGGGATTTCCCCTTTGCTGGCTCCTGTACCCGGGTTTCCGGGTAAGAAACTTTTTCCCCGGGTACAACAGAGTGTTACAAGGGGACATAAATTTAAGGTGAAGGGTGGAAGGTATAGGGGAGATGTCAGGGGTGGGTTCTTCACCCAGAGAGTGGTGGGGGCATGGAATGCGCTGCCCGTGGGAGTGGTAGAGTCAGATTCATTGGCGACCTTTAAGCGGCATTTGGATAGGTACATGGATGGGTGCTTAATCTAGGATAGAAGTTCGGCACAACATCGTGGGCCGAAGGGCCTGTTCTGTGCTGTATTGTTCTATGTTCTATGTTCTATGTTCCTAACACTCCACTCCGGAACTTGGGTTACCTCAACACACAGCTCCAGTACTTGGGGTTGCCCCCCCCCGCCCCGCTCCTCTCCAGTACTTTGGTTTTCTCCTGGCCCCGTTCTGGCACTCGTGTCATCAAACACACGACTCCTGTACTCGGGTTTCCTAATGCACCACCTCCTGTACTTGGTTCACCTCACACTCTGCTACAGTACTCCAGATTCTTCACACGACAGCCCGGTACTCTGGTTACTAAGTCCGCTCCAGCATTCATTATTCCCCCTCACCCCTGCTCTGGTACTCGGGTTGCCCTCTCACTCCCGTTATGAAGCTGAAGGCATATCCAGTGTCTTTAAGCCTGTGAATACTATTTTGCACTGACAGCTTACAAGTACCTGATGTATGACTTGCTAGCAGTCTCAGTGTGCTGAGAAATTGAAAACAAGTAACATTTAACTGTGAAACAGAAACCGGAGTTGGTTGTAGGTTTCCTCACACTGTGCTCTGGTACTCTGGTTTCCTCAGACCCTGCTCAGGTTGTCGCAGTGCTTCAGTTTTCTCACACTCTAGTCCTGGAGTCAGATTTACTGATACTCCACACCAGCACTTGGGCTTCCACTCTTTGCGCTCCAGCGTTCGGTTTCCTAATGCATCACTCCAGCACTCAGGTTTCTCACTCCGTCTGCTTTTGTTCCCTGTTTTCCTCACACCCCACTCAGGTGCTTGGGTTTTCCTCACACCCCACCGTGTTACTCCGGTTTTCCTCACACCCCACCGTGTTACCCAGGTTTTCCTCACACCCCACCGTGTTACTCCGGTTTTCCTCACACCCCCACTGTGTTATTCCAGTTTTCCTCACACCCCCACTGTGTTACCCGGGTTTTCCTCACACCCCACTGTGTTACTCCGGTTTTCCTCACACCCCACCGTGTTACCCGGGTTTTCCTCACACCCCACTGTGTTACTCCGGTTTTCCTCACACCCCCACTGTGTTACTCCGGTTTTCCTCACACTGCACTGTGTTACTCCGGTTTTCCTCACGCCCCACTGTGTTACTCCGGTTTTCCTCACACCCCACTGTGTTACTCCGGTTTTCCTCACACCCCACTGTGTTACTCCGGTTTTCCTCACACCGCACTGTGTTACCCGGGTTTTCCTCACACCCCACCGTGTTACTCCGGTTTTCCTCACACCCCCACTGTGTTACTCCGGTTTTCCTCACACCCCACTGTGTTCCCGGGTTTTCTTCACACCCCACTGTGTTACTCCGGTTTTCCTCACACCCCACTGTGTTACTCCAGTTTTCCTCACACCCCCACTGTGTTACCCGGGTTTTCCTCACACCCCACTGTGTTACTCCGGTTTTCCTCACACCCCACCGTGTTACCCGGGTTTTCCTCACACCCCACTGTGTTACTCCGGTTTTCCTCACGCCCCACTGTGTTACTCCGGTTTTCCTCACACTCCACTGTGTTACTCCGGTTTTCCTCACACCCCACTGTGTTACTCCGGTTTTCCTCACACCCCACTGTGTTACCCGGGTTTTCCTCACACCCCACTGTGTTGCTCCGGTTTTCCTCACACCCCACTGTGTTACTCCGGTTTTCCTCACACCCCAATGTGTTCCCGGGTTTTCCTCACACCTCACTGTGTTACTCCGGTTTTCCTCACACCCCACTGTGTTACTCCGGTTTTCCTCACACCCCACCGTGTTACTCCGGTTTTCCTCACACCCCACTGTGTTACTCCGGTTTTCCTCACACCCCACCGTGTTACTCCGGTTTTCCTCACACCCCACTGTGTTACTCCGGTTTTCCGCACTCCCCCACTGTGTTACTCCGGTTTTCCTCACACCCCCCACTGTGTTACCCGGGTTTTCCTCACACCCCCACTGTGTTACTCCGGTTTTCCTCACACCCCCACTGTGTTACTCCGGTTTTCCTCACACCCCACCGTGTTACTCCGGTTTTCCTCACACCCCACTGTGTTACTCCGGTTTTCCTCACACCCCACCGTGTTACTCCGGTTTTCCTCACACCCCACTGTGTTACTCCGGTTTTCCGCACTCCCCCACTGTGTTACTCCGGTTTTCCTCACACCCCCCACTGTGTTACCCGGGTTTTCCTCACACCCCCACTGTGTTACTCCGGTTTTCCTCACACCCCCACTGTGTTACTCCTGTTTTCCTCACACCCCACTGTGTTCCCGGGTTTTCCTCGCAATCTCCTCCTGAAAGCGAGGAAAACGCATGACCGAAATAACCAGAAGTTTCGGAGCTGAGAGTCTCCGCTGGGACCATCGCGCCTTGCCGCCATCTTGCCGGGATGAAGGGGTTTGCTGAGGAAACACACCTCCCCGTTGGCGCCACTCCGGGACCGTTGGTCAGGGCGGGAAACCGCGGATCGCCGCGAGCGCGGCCCTTGAGCGCACGTGCGGCACCGCAGCCGCTTCTTCTGGGGGCGCCTCCGTTCCTATTGCCCCGCCCCTTCACTCTGGCCCCGCCCGCTCTTCCACGTGCCCCATTTGAGGTGACGTTTATTTTTGGCGGGAGAATGTTAACCGTTATTTCTCCGCCGTCAGAGAGAGCGCGTGACCCGTGGGGGAGGGGGAGGGGAAGAGGGAGATGGGGGAGGGGAGATGGGGGAGGGGGAGGTTAGAGGGGGGAGGGTAGAGGGGGGTGTTGGCGATGGACGGTTGGGAAGGAGGAAGACGGGGAGGGGGGTTGTTGGCGATGGACAGTTGGGAAGGAGGAAGACGGGGAGGGGGGGTGTTGGCGATGGACGGTTGTGAAGGAGGAAGACGGGGAATGGGGGTTGTTGGCGATGGACAGTTGGGAAGGAGGAAGACGGGGAGGGGGCTGTTGGCGATGGACGGTTGGGAAGGAGGAAGACGGGGAGGGGGGTGTTGGCGATGGACGGTTGGGAAGGAGGAAGACGGGGAGGGGGGTGTTGGCGATGGACGGTTGGGAAGGAGGAAGACGGGGAGGGGGGGTGTTGGCGATGGACGGTTGTGAAGGAGGAAGACGGGGAGGGGGGTGTTGGCGATGGACGGTTGTGAAGGAGGAAGACGGGGAGGGGGGTGTTGGCGATGGACGGTTGGGAAGGAGGAAGACGGGGAGGGGGGTGTTGGCGATGGACGGTTGGGAAGGAGGAAGACGGGGAGGGGGGGTGTGGGGGTGTTGGCGATGGACGGTTGGGAAGGAAGAAGACGGGAGGGGGAGAAAGATGGAAAAGGGAGAACACATGGGGAGCGTGGGGAGAAAGATGGAGGGGTTGAATAATTGAGGAGAGGTGGGAAGAAAGATGAAGGAGGGTGATGTGGAGTGGGGAGAATGATGGGGAGGGAGATGGAGAAAGGCTGAGGGTTGGGGGTTTGGACGGGAGTGTGTGATGAGGAGGAGATGGATGTGACGGGCAAGAGTTGGAGAGAGAGGGATTGGTGGCCTGGGGGAACGTGAGTGGATGGATGGAGAAGGAAGAAATGGGCGATATGTGTTCGCGGAGTATGAGGATAGAAATGAGGGAGAGGCATGTGAGGAGAAGAAATGAGAATTGTGAGGACAAGGAGAGATGGAAGGGTGGGGTGATGTGAGGGTCTGTGGGATGAGAAGGAGAGTGAGGGTGTGGGGAACAGGAGGGGATGTGGGATAAGGAGGTAAGAGAGTGAGAGGGAGGACAAAATGGACGGAGGGAGGGGCATGGGGGTGGGGGGATGTGAAGCGTCTGCGGCTGTGAGGGTCTGTGGGATGGGTTTGATGGCTGTAGGATGAGGGGAGAAAGCAAATGGAAGGGATGCAGGAATGTCCTGGTAGATAGAAGGAGGATCCGACAGGGGTGGGGACTGAAAGGGAGGGTGCTGTGAGGTTGGTGGGGAGAGGGTAACGCGAGGGGTAGGCTCTGTGGGAGATGGGTGCTGTTAGTTGGAATGTGACTCATTCCCTTTTCTGAAACAAAAGTGTCAGGAAGTCAGTAACTCTTCACTGTCACATTCTCCTTGGCAACATTTCAACCAATCAGAGTTCAGTTGCTAACCAATTAGTCTCTGTTTCTCAAACAGTATAAATTGTTGTTCCCTTTGAAACTTGGAATTCCTGCATCTGTCCTCATGAGTGCTAGATGAAAAACTCAACGCCATGTCACTTTGTTCAGCAAGACTCCTATTCAGCCAAGGAATACTGAGATAGGTTTTCGCTGGATGAGAGACTGTGTGCAAATGAGAGAGTGCAGGATGGGGCTTCTAGGTAGGATCTCTGGATCAAGTCCTCCCAGCCGAGTATGGTGAAGCTTTCCTTCTCCACCCACTCCCCTCCCCTTCTCTTCCCTTAGTCGATGCTATTCATAAGGTGATCACCAACAATCTGTCGAAACTCACCCAAAATTTGGCCAAAGTTTTGTACAGTGAACCCTATCATTACCAAGGTGCTGCTCTGATGAAACATTTATGATTTGCATATATTAATACACCAATTATGAAGTTTAGATTTTAAAATATGTGTGATGGTGCTGTTCATGAGGGGTTTTCTGAAGGAAATAAAACTTTTAGACTCCTTCTGGAACAAGTAATCTAATCAAATTGTGGATGACTCCAAAGCCCCTTGAGTGTTAATGAAATAAGATGTTTTATGACAGGGAGAATAATCATGTAAGACAATTAAGATTGTTTTGAGTTCAGTTGAATCTGTAGTTAGAATTTTTAAAAATTTATTTCGTAAAACATTATTTCTTTTTAAAAATTCAGTTCAACATGCACCAGTATTGAGAACGGAGACCAGTAGTTCCTTCTCTCATACATGAGTAAAAGTTCATGTGGGCAGATTTGGAGAGACTCCTTGAATCGTGTCCACAGTCCATGGCAACTGAAACTAAGGAGTCTGTTATTTAGAAGCCACGTGATGTGAGTTGTATATATTTCAATGTCACTTATTTTAAATTCAATGTCTAAATTTTGAAGTAATTGCATACCACTTATGTGTTGGGTTGAATGAGTTCAGGCAGCATCCGAGGAGCAGGAAGATCAACGTTTCGGGCAAAATCCCTTCATCAGGAATACCAGCGCCACTCTAATCTAGACTCTGGTTTCCAGTATCTGCAGTCATTGCTTTTACCTGAATGGATTGAATGGCCTCCTGGACTATAAAATTCCATGATTTGGTTTTCTGGTAGAACATTCTAGATGTGTTTGTAAAGAAATGTTTCTAGGTTCTGTAAAGTACTATTTGGGGGATTATGCTTTAACCATATTTATTGTGTTTCAGAATCTCAACATGTGTTTTGTACAAATAGTTTGATTCATTCAATTTTATCTTTAGTTCTTCAGTGTAATAAACTTGTTAAACCCAAATCTGCAACATTGTGTTTCTGAGAGACCACCTTATTTAAAAAAACAGATAAAATGTGATCTGTCAAACCAAGTGGAAAAGCAATGGCAGGAGTTTCAGGATGGTGTTCAGGAGACACAGCAGAGATTCATCCTGAGGAAAAAGAAGCAAGGTGCAGGGAGGATGAAGCAACAGTGGTTGATGAGGGAAGTCAGAGATAGCATAAAAGCAAAAGAGAAAGAGTTTTGAGAAGATTTGTAGCTCAGGTTGAGGTTCTGGATGTAGGTTTGCTCACTGTGCTGGAAGGTTCATTTTCAGGTGTTTCGTAACCATACGAGGTATCACCTTCAGTGAGCCTCCAAATGAAGCACTGGTGGTGTAGCCCACTTTCTATTTATATGTTTGAGTTTCCTTGGGTTGGTGATGTCATTTCCTGTGGTGATGCCCTTTCCTGTTCTTTTTCTCAGGGGGTGGTAAGTGGGATGCAAGTCAATGTGAATGGGGGTCTATGTTCATAGATCTTTGAAAGTTGTTACTCAGGTGGATAGAGATTGTAAGAAGGCCTATGGTGTATTAGCGTTCATTAGCAGAGAGATTGAATTCAAGAGTCGTGAGGTGATGTTGCAGCTGTTCAGGACCTTGGTAACTCCACATTTGGAGTACTGTGTGCAGTTCTCGTCGCCTCATTTTAGGAAAGATGTGGAAGCTTTGGAGAGGATGCAGAGGAGATTTACCAAGATGTTGCCTGGAATAGAGAATAGGTCGTACAAGGATAGATTGAGAGTGCTAGGCCTTTTCTCATTGGAACGGCGAAGAATGAGGGGTGATTTGATAGAGGTTTATAAGATGATCAGGGGAATAGATAGAGTAGACAGTCAGAGACTTTTTCCCCAGGTACAACAGAGTGTTACAATAGGGCATAAATTTAAAGCGAAGGGTGGAAAGTATAGGGGGGATGTCAGGGGTAGGTTCTTTACCCAGAGAGTGGTGGGGACATGGAATGCGCTGTCTGTGGGAGTGACAGAGTCAGAATCATTGGTGACCTTTAAGCGGCAATTGGATAGGTACATGGGTAGGTGCCTAAGCTAGGACAAATGTTCGGCACAACATGGTGGGCTAAAAGGACTGTTCTGTGCTGTATTGTTCTATGTGTTTGTTGATAGAGTTCCAGTTGGAATACCATGCTTCTAGAAATTCTCATGCGTGTTTCTGTTTGGCTTGTCCTTGGATGGGTGTTGTCCCAGATGATGTGGTGTCCTTCTTCTTCCGTATGTGATGATACTAGTGAGAGTGGGTCATGTCATTTTGTGACTAGTTGGTGTTCATGTATCCCGGTGGCTAGTTTTCTGCCTGTTTGTCCAATATAATGTTTGTTATAGTTTATTACAGAGAAAGCATATAATGTGGCAAAGGATAGTGGGAGACCAGAGAGTTGGGAAGCTTACAAAAGCCAACAGAGGGTACCAAAAGACAAAAGGGAGAAGATTAAGTATGAGGATAAACTAGCCAGTAATTTCAAGGAAGTCTGAGAGGTTCTTTAAATATATAACAGGCAAAAGTGGACAATGGACTATTGGAAAATGAGGTTGGAGAGATAGTAGTAAACAAGGAAATGGTTGAGGAGCTGAATAATTACCTTGCATCAATCTTCATGGTGGAAGATATGCATAATATCCCAAAAATTCAGGAGAGTGAGAGGCCAGAGCTGAATTTGGTGGCCATCACTAAAGACAAGGTGCTAAGTGGCCTGAAGATGGATAAATCACCTGGACCAGATGGACTACATCCCAGAGGAAAATAGCTGAAGAGATAGTGGAGACATTAGTGCAATCTTTCAGGAATTGCTTTAGTCAGGGAGGGTCCCAGATGACTGAAAAACTACAGACTGATTAACCTAACCATGATCATGTGTAAGATTCTGGAATCAATTGAGAAGCATGAGATTTCTGAATGCTTGGAGATGTATGATAAAATAGGGCAAAGTCAGCATGGTTTCATCAAGGGGAGGTTATACCTGACAAATCTGCTAGAATTCTTTGAAGAGGTAATGAGCAGGTTAGACGAAGGGGAGCCAATGGATGTTATCTATCCAGATTTCAAGCAAGTCTTTGACAAGGTGCTGCACAGGAGGCTGTGAGTAAGATAAGAGCCCATGGTGTTGGAGGCAAGGTGCTAGCATGGATAAAAGCCTGGCTGGCTGGCAGAAAGCGGAGAGTGTGGATACAACGTTTTTTCTTAAGATGGAGCCAGCGACAAGTGGTGTTCCCCGCAAGGCTCAGTGTTGAAATCACAGCTTTTCACTTAATATATTAATGATCTCGAGGGGCATTCTGGCTAAGTTTATAGATGACACAAGACAAGTAGAGGACAGGTAGCATTGAGGAGGCGGAGAGGCCGCAGAAAGATTTGGACAATGTGGGAAAGTGTGAGGTTATGCACTTTGGTAGGAAGGATAGAGACATGGACTATTTTCTAAATGGGGAGAAAATTCAGAAGTCTGAAGTGCAAAGAGACTTGGGAGTTTTAGTCCAGGATTCTCTCAAGGTCCACTTGCAGGTTGCGTTAATAATTAGGAAGGCAAATGCAATGATGGCGTTTATTTTGAGAAGAATTGAATATAAAAGCACGGATGTACTTCTGAGGCTCTATAAGGATCTGGTCAGACCACATTTGGTATGTTGTGTAGTGTTGGGCCCCATATCTCGGAGGATGTACTGGCCCTGGAGCAATTTCAATGTAGAATGGTCCCAGGAATGAAAAACTTAACATGTGAGGAATGTTGAGGACTCTGGGTCTATACTCAGTGGAGTTTAGATGGATGAGGGGTCATCTAATAGAAACTTAGAGAATACTGAATGGCCTAGATTGTGTGGGTGTTGGGAAGATGTTTGCATTGGTAGGGGAGACTAAGACCTGAGGGCACAGCCTTCTGGTAAAGGGAAGACCCGTTAGAACGGAGATAAGGAGAAAATTCCTCGGCCAGAGAGAGGTGAATCTGTGAAATTCACTCCATAAAAGGCTGTGGAGGCCAGATTATTGAATATATTTCAGACAAAGATAAATAGGTTCTTGATTGTCAAGGGAATCAAGAGTTAATGAAGAGAAAGTTAGAGAATGGGGTTGAGAAACTTATCAGCCATGATTGAATGGCAGAGCAGACTTTGTGGGCTGAATGGCTTAATTTTGGCTCTAATGTCTTCTGGGTATCTTGGTGAATCCCATGCTGAAGGGACTGTTCAACTACCATTGAAAGACTTTTCCAATTCTTCCTTTTGCCCATGACCCCACTCGTTTTTTTGTCTGTCAATATGTGTATCTGTGTGTGTGTGGTTTCTATCAACCTAAAAAGCAGGAACATTGGAGATGATTACTTATATAAGACCTTTAACTTTTATGCCAACTCCAGGAATACTGAGGTGTGATTTCAAGTCCCAGTGAGATGTCACATTTGTTTTTTATCTTTTTTTTGTGTAATTGACATCTATTCTTTTATTAAGTACAATCTGCAGTCTGTGTGATTAGGCACAAGGTCAACATGTAATCTATCAACTCAGAGAAAGTGAGGACTGCAGATGCTGAAGATCAGAGTTGAGAGTGGGGGTGCTGAGAAAGCACAGCAGGTCAGGCAGCATCTGAGGAGCAGGAGAAGGGCTCTTGCTCAAAATGCTGCTCGGCTGCTGCCTGACCTGCTGTGCTTTTCCAGCACCCCAGTCTCGAAGTAATCTATCAATTCAGGTTTCACTCTGCATTCTGACTTGTTCAACAGTCCTGTCAGCTGAAAACGTAAGTGGGAGCTCTTCAATTAGATCTGAATTCCTTGAATTTAAGAGGGATCTGTGTCAATCTTAGAGCAATGGGTTTGCAGAGGTTTTTAATGTAACAGAAGTGTTGTGGTGACGTTTCTTGCATGCATTGTATTTTTAAACTGACTTTGAATGTCACTAGTCCCAACTGTACAATGCTGAATCATTCATGTTATGATCTGGTTGTAAATAGCTGAGACAGCAGGACAGATCCTTAGAGTAATCCACTTGTCACGGTCTGCTAATCCTGAAAATGTCCCCTGTATTCATTCTCTCAGTATTCTGTCTTTGACCTAATCCTCACTCCGTGGCAATGCGTTGGCTCAATGGTTGGTGTTAATTCTTCACAGCACCAGGGACCTGGGTTTACTTACACCTTCAGGCGACTGTGTGGAGTTTGCATATTCTCCCAGTGTCTGCGTGGGTTTCCTCACACAGTCCAAAGATGGCCATGCTAAATTGGCCAACGCACCCAAGGATGTGCAGGTTAGGTAGATTAGCCATAGGAAATACAGGGTTCCAGGAACATGGTAGACAGTGGGATGGTGTGGACTGGATGATCCAAATGCCCTGTTTCCACACTAAAGGGATTCTATGTTAACATAGTCCTCCAATTCCCCAGAGTCTCATCTACCTCAGTGTGACATCTTGTTGAAAAAAATGTCAAAATGCAGCTATTTCAAACCTTCTCATTCAGCCAGTGTCGACACTGCTAATTATGGCCTCAGCCATCTCAAACTGATTTGTCAACCACAGTTTCCTCTTGGAAACCAAGGTAGCTCAGCTGAATCGTGTTCTGCATCTCTTGGACATTGGCAGCAATGTGTAACATACGCATAAGAAACATAAAGAGAAATTGCTGAAAACTCAGCAGGACTCGCAGTATCGGGGGGGGGGGGGGGGGGGGAGGGGAGAAAGTAGAGTTGATGTTTAAGGACTAGTAACCCTTCTTCAGAAATGTTTGTAGTTAGGAAACCGTTGGCATATATGCTGAAGATGGTGTGGGGGAAGGGCACAGGAGTAGATTTTAAATGGAGTCCAGAGATGATAGAACTACAGCTGAGCAGACAAAAGAATGGATGAAGGTCACCCTCGGAGAATCAATAGCTGCTAATGTGGACTGTTACCTAGACATATCGAAGGAAGAGAGAGGAGCCAGAGATAAATGAGGCGAAGGTGAGAGCAGGGTGGGAATTGGAAGCAAAATTGATGAATATTTCCAATTTAGGAGGAGAAACAGAGCACCGAATATGTCATTCATGTCTCAGAGAGTGTTGTGCATGGCGGCTCGCAGAGGAATGGAACAAAGAATGTTCTAAGTTCTAAGCTGTGGCCATAGAAACCTGCAAGGATCTCAGTTATATCTGTCTATTGATAGGTTATGTGGAGCATACCCCTGCAAGTCACTAACCATCCTGACTTGGAAATATATCGTTGCTCCTTCTGTTTTGCTGGGTCAAAGTCCTGGAATTCTCCCCAACACCACTGTGCATTTCTCTATGCCAAATGATCACAGAGGATCAGGAAGGCAACTGACCACCACCTTCTCATGGTCAGTTACAGATCAGCAATGGACCCTTTCAGGGACACTATATCCCCCAAAGTATGAAAAATAAAGTTCTAATTCTGTGCTACATCCATCAGAGGGAGCAAAAATCAATGGGTTTACCTGGTACCCTCCCCTGTTTCTCATCACTGACTTTTTCTTTCTTTCTCCCTCTCTCTTTCTGTTTGTCTCTCTCTGGCACTCTCTGTTTCTCACTCTGAATCTTTCCCTATCTGTTTCTCTGTCTTTTGCTTTTTCTCTTTAACTATTCCTGCCTTTTTCTTGTTGTCTTATTGTTTTGCTCTCTGTATCTCTCTCGCTCTCTGTCTCTCTCGCTCTTGCTCTCACTCTCTCTTCTCCGCCCCTCCCGTAGGTCTGTCTCTGTCTCACTCTGTTTGTCACGTCTTGACTTAGAACATAGAACATAGAACAATACAGCACAGAACAGGCCCTTCGGCCCACGATGTTGTGCCGAACATCTATCCTAGATTAAGCACCCATCCATGTACCTATCCAAATGCCGCTTAAAGGTCGCCAATGATTCTGACTCTACCACTCCCACGGGCAGCGCATTCCATGCCCCCACCACTCTCTGGGTAAAGAACCCACCCCTGACATCTCCCCTATACCTTCCACCCTTCACCTTAAATTTATGTCCCCTTGTAACACTCTGTTGTACCCGGGGAAAAAGTTTCTGACTGTCTACTCTATCTATTCCTCTGATCATCTTATAAACCTCTATCAAGTCACCCCTCATCCTTCGCCGTTGCAACGAGAAAAGGCCGAGAACTCTCAACCTATCCTCGTACGACCTATTCTCCATTCCAGGCAACATCCTGGTAAATCTTCTCTGCACCCTCTCCAAAGCTTCCACATCTTTCCTAAAGTGAGGCGACCAGAACTGCACACAGTACTCCAAATGTGGCCTAACCAAAGTCCTGTACAGCTGCAACATCACTTCATGACTCTTGAATTCAATCCCTCTGCTAATGAACGCTAATACACCATAGGCCTTCTTACAAACTCTATCCACCTGAGTGGCAACTTTCAAAGATCTATGTACATAGACCCCAAGATCCCTCTGTTCCTCCACCTGACTAAGAACCCTACCATTAACCCTGTATTCCGCATTCTTATTTGTTCTTCCAAAATGGACAACCTCACACTTGGCAGGGTTGAACTCCATCTGCCACTCCTCAGCCCAGCTCTGCTTGATGTGTATGACTCTGCCTACAGTTAATCCACTTGGATCTGCAGGTTGCACATAGAAATCGGTTATTTGGCAGTACTTTTGACAGCATGATCTATAATGTGATTTGCTGTTTTAAATAAGCCAACACATAATGTAAATAAATTCTTTACAAACAATTGATCATGAGCAAGAGTTACGAGGTTAGGAATAGGAAGATTTCACTGATGAATGTGTGACTTAAGAGCTGGACTGGGATTGTTATAGTGGGCTTGAATGGAAAGAAGTTTGTTCAGTGTGATCAAGCAGAATCTCTCATGGAGTATGTAGATAGCCCTATTAGGGAAGGAGCAAAACTTGACCTCTTAGGAACTAAGGCATGGCATGTGACAAATGTTAGTAGGAGGACACTTTTGGGACCAGTGACCATATTTGTGCTAGTTTTAAAATAGTAATGGAGAGAAAGGTAGGTCTTATCCACAAGTTAAAGTTCAAAATTGGGGTAAGGCCAATCTTGATGGTGTTAGACAGGAATTTTTAAAAGTTGATTGGGAGAAGCTGTTTGCAGGCATCTGGTGAGTGGGAGGCTTTCATCAATGAGTTAATGAGGTTTAAGGGCCACCAAGGATAAGGCTTTCAGAAGTAGGGAACCCTAGATGACATGAATTATTGAGGCCTTGGTCTTGAAAAAGGAGGCATATGACATGTATAGGCAGTTGAGATCAAGTGAAGTCCTTGAAAAGTATAGAGGTGTCAATGTACACTTGAGAGAATTCGGGAGGGCTTAAAGGGGACACAAGATGGCATTGCCAGCTAAAGGAGGACCCAAAGAGATTCAACATGAAGGGCAAAAGAGTAACTAAGGAGGAAATCGGGCCTCTTAAAGGTCAACAAGGTCATCTACTTGCAAAGCCACAAGTGGCCGTCAAGAAAGCTATATGTGCTAGTGAACTTGGAGAAATAAATAGGGATGTCTCAGAGTGTCCACATTACAGAAGATGATGTGCTGGAGTCTTAAACCACGTTCAGGTAGATAAATCCCCAGGACCTGAAGAAGCATATCCCAGGACTTTGTGGGAGGCTAGAGAGGAAATTTGCAGACCACCTAGCAGAGATATTTGTATCATGGATAGTCACGGGTGAAGTATCCGAAGATTGAAGGGTCGCTAATGTTGTGCCATTATTTAAGAAAAGTTGTCAGGAAATGCCTGGGAACTACAGACCAGTGAGCCTTATGTCCACGGTGGATAAGTTGTTCGAGGGGACTCTGAGGGCAGGATCCAGAGGCATTTGAAGAGTCAAGAGCTCATTTAGGATAATCAGAGTGGCTTTGTGTGTGGGAAATTGTGTCTCACCAATTTAGTTGAGTTTTTTTGGTAGCCAAGAAAGTAGATCCAGTGCAGTAGATATTGTCTCCATGGACTTCAGCAAGGCCTTTGATAAGTTACTGCATTGTGAGTTGTTGAGTAAGGTTAAATCTCACGGGATCCAGAAAGAGCTAGCCAAAATGGATACAAAATTAGCTTGACTGTAGAAGACAGAGGGTGGTGGTAGTGTGTTGTGTTTCGGACTGGAGGCCTGTGACCAGCAGTGTGCCACAGGGATTGGTGCTAAATCCACTGATTCATCATTCTTCCTGAAATTTTGGAATGAACAATAGGTGAGAAATGGGTAACTCAGAAATGTGGGCCGAGTGTGGGAAAGAGGGACTTGGAGTCATAGAAATGTACAGCACGGGAACAGACCCTTCAGTCCAACCTGTCCATGCCGACCAGATATCCCAACCCAATCTAGTTCCACCTGCCAGCACCCAGCCCATATCCCTCCAAACCCTTTCTGTTCATATACCCATCCAGATGCCTTTTAAATGTTGCAATTGTACGAGCCTCCACCACTTCCTCTGGCAGCTCATCCCATAGACACACCACCCTCTGCATGAAAATGTTGCCCTTTAGGTCTCTTGTATATCTTTCCCCTCTCACCCTAAGCCTATGCCCTCTAGTTCTGGACTCCCCCACCCCAGGGAAGAGACTTTGTCTATTTATCCTATCCATGCCCCTCATGATTTCATAAACCTCTATAAGGTCACCCCTCAGCCTCCAACGCTCCAGGGAAAACAGCCCCAGCCTATTCAATCTCACCCTATAGCTCAAATCCTCCAACCCTGGCAATATCCTTGTTAATCTTTTCTGAACCCTTTCAAGTTCCACAACTTCTTTCTGATAGGAAGGAGCCCAGATTTGCACGCAATATTCCAAAAGTGGCTGAACCAATGTCCTGTACTCAATACTCTGACCAATAAAGGAAAGCATACCAAATGCTTTCTTTCCTGTCCTATCTATCTGTGACTCCACTTTCAAGGAGCAACGAACCTGCACTCCAAGATCTCATTGTTTAACAACACACCCTGGTACTTTACCATTATGTGTCAGTGCTGCTAAGATTTGCATTCTCAAAATGCAGCACCTCGCATTTATCTGAATTAAACTCCATCTGCCACCTTTCAGCCCAATGGCCCATATGATCAAGATCCTGCTGTAATCTGAGGTAACCTTCTTCACTGTCCAACACACCTCCAATTTTGGTGTCATCTGCAAACTTACTAACCATACCTTTTATGCTCGCATCCAAATCATTTATATAAATGACAAAAAGTCGAGGACCCAGCACCGATCTTTGTGGCACCCCACTGGTCACAGGCCTCCAGTCTGAAAAACAATCCTCCACCACCACCCTCTGTCTTCTACCTTTGAGCCATTTCTGTATCCATGAGCGACTTTTCCCTGTATTCCATGAGATCTAATCTTGTTCACCAGTCTCCCATGGGGAACCTTGTCAAATGCCTTACTGAAGACCATATAGATCACATCTCCTGCTCTGCCCTCATCAATCCTCTTTGTTACTTGTTCAGAAAACTCAATCAAGTTTGTAAGACACGGTTTCCCACACACAAAGCCCTGTTGACTATCCTTAATCAATCCTTGCCTTTCCAAATAAATGTACATCCTGTCCGTCAGGATCCCTTCAACAACTTGCCCACCATCGATGTCGGGTTCACTGGTTTTTAGTTCCCTGGCTTGTCCTTTACCCTCTTTCTTAAACAACGGAACCACATTAGCCAACATCCAGTCTTCCAGCACCTCACCTGTGACTTTTAATGATACAAATATTTCAGCAAGAGGCCCAGCAATCACTTTCCTAACTTCCCACAGAGTTCTAGGGTACACTTGATAAATCCTGGGGATTTATCCACTTTTATGCGTTTCAAGATATCCAGCACTTCCTCCTCTGTAATATGGACATTTTTAAAGATGTTACCATCTATTTCCCTATGTTCTAGATCTTCCATTTCTTTTTCCACAGTAAACACTGATGCAAAATACTCAATTAATTTCTTCCCCCATCTCCTGTGGCGCCACACAAATGCTGCCTTGCTGATCTTTGAGAGGCCCTATTCTCTTCCTAGTTACCCTTTTGTCCTTAAAGTATTTGTAAAAACCCTTTGGATTCTCCTTAACTCTATTTGCCAAAGCTATCTCATGTCCCCTTTTTTGCCCTCTTGATTTCCCTCTTAAGTATATTCCTACTGCCTTTATACTCTTCTAAGGACCCACTCAATCTATCATATCTATTCTGCAGATAGTCAAGTATTTTTAGCGATCCTGACATGAGTCAAAGGCATTCTTCTGTATTGTATGATTCTATGATCTGTATTTTTTTTCGAACTTGTCATGATGGCAAAGCAGCAAAGCTGAGAATACACAGGCAAACGCTGCACTTCTGGTGCAGCCTTACCATTAAAGCAATCACCATAAAGAGGCAAAACAACTGAAAGAACAACTAAATTCGAATTGTTGTCAAAACAGCAAACAACTCAGGTATCCATTACACAGCCATGTCTAACATATTTTCAATTTTCCAGTACACCCTGAGACCACTATCTCGTCGTATCACACAGGAGCTCATAATCTCAGTGCTGATTCAGCATTCACACTCTTTTAAATGTACAATAGATACCTTCCATTTCAGAACAATGGCTGATAGCCTTTTACAACAAGGATCACAGTCTGATGTCCATAAAGTTCTACAATCAGAACCAGCTATCTGGAGATCTAGGAGATAGAAACTGTAGAGATTTAAAGATTCTAATTTCCAGTATCTGTCATTCTTTTGTTTTGTTTTGAGATTTTACAGGTTTAAATCAAACAGAGATACAGAGAGCTGGGTGACGAAGTGGAAAAGAAAAAGAGTAGCTCAGTGATGGGGCGAAAGGCTAGAGAGATTAAATAACTGAAAAAAAATGATAGGGCAGGGTGAAAGGAAATGGTCATGGAACAAATAAAGGAACAAAACACATCACCAGAAAAGAATCTAAATATTGGAATATTGTGGTCTCCCTGCTATAGGTAAGATGTTGTTAAATGTGAAAGGATGCAGAAAACAATGATGTTGCCAGGTTTTGAGAGCTTAAGCTATAGGGAGAGGCTGAATAGACTGGTCCTATTTTCTCTGAAGTATCAGAACCTGAGGGGTGACCTTATAGAAGTTCATAACATCATGAGGGGTTATGGATAGGGTGAATAGCCAAAGTAATTTCTTAGCATAGCGGAGTCCGAAACTAGACGGTATAGGTTTGAGGTGAGAGGGAAAATATTGATAACAGACCTAAGGGGTAATGTTTTCACACAGAGTGTGATGTGCTCATGGAATGATCTGCCAGAGGTAGTGGTGGAGGCTGGTACAATTACATCTGGATGGGTACTGGCAAATGGGAGAAGATTAATTTAAGATATCTGGTCGGCATGGGTGAGTTGGGCTGAAAGGTGTGTTTCTGAGCTGTACATCTGTATAACTCCGTGGCTCTATGACAGTCTCTTCATAAATGGCATCAGCCTGGTGAACCTTCTCTGGACCCCCTCCTGTGCCGATATATCCTTCCTTTAATAACTTAACCAAAATTGTTCATAGTAGGCAATATTAGATGTTGTGTAAGCCTTGTATAGTTTTAGCAAGATTTCCCCAGTTTTATTCTCCATTCCCTTTGAAATAAAGGCCAAAATGTCTCTTGCCATCCCCCTTACACACTGAACCTTTTCTCATATGCGAGAGAAACTAAAGATTGACTGCAAAGATCAGTGTGGGTCTTGAGGGAGAAATCATGTTTAACCAATATTGCATTTTTTTCAAGGAACAATGTGCGCTCCTGATAAAAGGGAAGTGGACAAACAGATCTTGTATTTCCAGAAGGAATTTTGCAAGTTGCTACTTAAAATGTGATTGTACAAATAGAAAGGTATTGTTTCCATACTGTAGCGAATCTAATCTAATCTATTGTATGCGGAGTAAGACACAAGCGCTGAGAGAGGATTGGCTGGATACGAGAAATGAGGTCCCACAGGGATCTGTGCTAGGGTCTCAGCTTTTTACCAAAGATATCAATACCATTGATGAGGGGTTAGAAGGCAGAGTACACAGCCAGATTACACAGACAGGTGAGAGAGTTTATCGTGAAGGAGACATAAGAGGATGCAGTGAGACTGAGTGAGTTCACAAAAATCTGGCAGGTAGGGTGTAATGCAGGAAGGTGTGGAGACAATGCAAAAAGGTGGGGTGAGGGAGAGAGTTCTAAAGGCCCACAGTCAATGCAGAATCTCCATGTGATCAGCTGTCTGTGTCCGGTTTGGGCAGGTTTAAATGGTCAACTATTTCCAACGAAAGGAACATTTTGTGGAATTTATCAGTGGTTTCCCACTTCCTCATTCTAAAAAAGAGTCACCCATCTGCACTTTATAATTAAATAGACAGGGGGTTAACAGCAAAGGAAGAGGGCATTCAGTCTCGGCAGAGGGTCCTGGCAGTTCCTCCCCAGGCAAGCAGTCGGAGAGGTCATTGGTAAGTAATGAAACCAATGCAATTCACTTACACGGCCAATATCTTTTTTTTATTGATTTATGGGACTTGGGTGTTGCTGGTTGGCCAGCATTGATAGCCCATCGGTGTTTGCCCTTGAGAAGGTGGTGGTGAGCTGCCTTCTTGAATCGCTGCAATCCATCTGCTGTGGATTGACCCACAATGTCGGTGGGGCTAAGGTTGATGCCAGGTGGCCCGTCTGGTTTCATTTCTTTGTTGTGAATTTGATGATGTTGTGATGTGACAAATACAGATCAATAGATTGCTGTTTAATCTTGAGCTCTGGGCCTGTTACTCTCAAACAGCATGGGGCTAGTTCAAGCCCTTCAGTCCAATTAGACACAAACAAGTGCACTCAGCCCATTTAGCACGTTACACTGGACAAGTATGGGGTCCATTCAGCCCAACAAGCCTTTAGCATAGGAACAGGAGGAGGCCCATTCAACCCTCTTGAACCCGTAACACAGGACCAGGAGAAAGTCCATTTAACCCCTCAGGTCTGTGAGAGAGGAACAGGAGAAGCTCCATTCAGCCCCCTCATACCTTGTTAAATTCTGCCCAGGTCTATAGAGAGACAATATCAGGAAACACAAAGGGTTAACAGTTTGTTAGTAATCCTGGGCAAACTGCTGACATCTCACTTGAGCCAACATCCCGATCCCACTCACAGTGACACATCGGCAATTCTGATTAAATACACAAGTGGAACCCCACAGGAAGTGGTCATTCCATCCAGACAGAGTGTGTGGGCAGTTACTCCACAGGCGAGCATTCAGACAGGTCCAGGATAAGTAAAGTCACAACAAGAACTTACTGTCACAAACAGGATCGTTGTTTGCTGATGTTGTTACTTTGTGAAGACAGATTCCAATGATTGATGCCTTTGAAAGATTTCTATTTGTTTGTGACTTCTGGCTTTAGGGTTCAAGACAGTAATACAGAATTTCAGGATCAAGGGACATGGCGTATGCAGAGACAGCAGTTATGGGACATCCTAAGGAGGTAAAGACTGCTATGAAATTCAAAATTTTTGTTCCTTTACCTTCTTGAAACTTTCTAACTCTCTGGGCAGCATTTATCATCCCACAGAGAATCAAAGTAGTCAGTGAGGACATGGTCGAAAAGCAGCTCTGATCTCTGGAGACCTATCGACAATAGTTGAAGTCTCACCAACTCCCTTCTCTTTCAGAGCTTGACAGGGAGAAGCCGGTGAAATATCTGGGAGTAGACACTGATTGAGAAATCTTACTTCCTGCAGTCACTTCTTCAAGGTAATGTCATCGTCAGCTTTGACAGATTTATGTTTAATATTGTTTGTAAAAGCTCATTGTTATTGAGCTCCGTCTGGGAAATCAGTGTAGCAGTGAGGCAGTGTACACATTCATACCTAGTCCTGGTCACCCATCACATTGCGCTCACTGATATACACTGGCTCCCAGTCTGACAAAGAGACCCCACAGTGTACATTGCAGAGGGAGATTTCAGAGGGAGGGAGTTGAGAGGGGTGACAGAGGGATGGGAAAACAGTGGTGATTATCATAAAGTTGAAACGTTGTTAACCAGTGGAATTAAGTGAACAAGAATTCAGTCCTGGGGGTAACCTGTGATAAAACCTGGGGAATGATGTTTAACCTGACACTGCAAGTTCAATTGCAATTTTTTGAAATTTATGCTTTTTACTGGTTTAGTTAGAATTTCCCATGAAGACAGTACAGCAGCTCCTAGAATAGACAGACTGGTCAGCATCGCACTTCCTGTTTATTCTCACTGTGCTAGAAACCTCAATAAGGGTGTGAGATAACCGACAGAGAGAAGGGAGAGTGCAGGGCTGTCATATTCCCATGAAGGTGAAGGGCAGGACAATAGGCTGAGAGAATCCTGAATGTCAGTGGATGCACAGGATTGGATACGGGGAAAAACCCTTTTGACAGATTTTGAGGGCTCAAAGCACTAAATGCCTCAGAAGAAAATACAGGGGTTTACTGAAAATGGAAATTAGGAGAACAATGAGGAGACATGACGAAGCAATGGTGGGTACCATTAAGGAAAACCCAAAGGTGTTTTATAAGTGTATTTGGGCTCAGAGAAAAGGCAGAAAAGGAGTAGGCCCCATTGGGGACTAAACAGGCAAACTGTGCGTGTGGAGCCAGAAGACACAGCTGAGGTTCGAAATTAGTACTTTGTATCTGTATTCACTGTAGAGAAGGACAAGGTAAATCTAGGATGCAGGAATCCCTGTTTCTGTAATGACCCTCAGCCCTTACACCCCTCTCTATCTCTGTAACCACCTCCAGCCTCTATAACCCTCCATATCTCTGTCGCCTCCTCCAGCCCCAACATCACTCCTGATCTCTGTCATCTCCTGCAGTCCCTACACCCCTCCCTATCTCTGTCACCTCCTCCAGCTACTACAACTCTCCCTATCTCTGTTACCTCCTCCTGCCTCTACACCCCTCCTTATCTGTAAACTCCTCCAGCCCCTATCACCCTCCCCTATCTCTGTAACTTCCTTCTGCACCTACACCCCTCCCTATCTCAGTCACCTCCACCAGCCCGGATGAACATCCACAATCTCTGTGCTCCTGCAATTCTTGAGTATCTCTTGATTCCATTGCTTCCCCATTGATTGGTGTGTCTTCAGCTGCCTGGGGGCCCTTAGCTCTGGCATGCATCCATAGACCTATCCAAGTCCATTTATTTATCTCTCTCTATTTCTGTCAATCTCTCTCTCTCTCTCTCTCTCTCTCTCTCTCTCTCTCTCTCTCTCTCTCTCTCCCCCTTTGTTTCTGTCATCTCTATCCCTGTTAGTTTCCCTCACTCTTTCTCCTGCTCCCACCTTTTCAATGCACGACTTCAACAATGTCCTCTTCAACCAAACCTTTCATTGCCTGTTTCATGATATCCCCAAGCGGACCTCGGAGTGACACTGTGCTTGATTGAGATGCTGTGGTTTCTTCATATTAAAAGCATTACGTTACTGCACAATTGATTTCTCAATCAATTTCGATAGTGCCAGTCTGTCGGAAGGTCAGTACTGAAGGAGTGGGCACTGTTGTACGTCAGTACTCAGGGAGTACCACACTGTCAGGGGGTCTGTGCTGAAGGAGTGGGCACTGCCGGAAGGTCAGTACTCAGGGAGTACCACACTGTCGGAGGGTCAGTACTGAAGGAATGCTACACTGTCGGAGGGTCTGTGCTGAAGGAGTGGGCACTGTTGTACATCAGTACTCAGGGAGTACCACACTGCCAGAGGGTCAGTGCTGAAGGAGTGGGCACTGTTGGAAGGTCAGTACTGAGGGAGTCCCACACTGTAGGAAAGTTGATATGCAGTGAAGAAGGCATATGGCGTACTGGCTTTTATTGGTAGAGGAATTGAGTTCCGGAGTCCTGAGGTCATGCTGCAGTTGTATAAGACTCTGGTGCGGCCGCATCTGGAATATTGTGTGCAGTTTTGGTCGCCATACTATAGGAAGGATGTGGAGGCACTGGAACGGGTGCAGAGGAAGTTTACCAGGATGTTGCCTGGTATGGTAGGAAAATCCTATGAGGAAAGGCTGAGGCACTTGGGGTTGTTTTCATTGGAGAAAAGAAGGTTTAGGGGTGATTTGATAGAGGTGTACAAGATGATTAGGGGGTTAGATAGGGTTGACAGTGAGAACCTTTTTCCACGTATGGAGTCAGCTATTACAAGGGGGCATAGCTTTAAATTAAGGGGGGGTAGATATAGGACTGATGTTAGGGGTAGGTTCTTCACTCAGCGAGTCGTAAGTTCATGGAATGCCCTGCCAGTAGCAGTAGTGGACTCTCCCTCTTTAGGGGTATTTAAGCGGGCATTGGATAGGTATATGGAGGATAGTGGGTTAGTGTAGGTTAGGTGGGCTTTGATCGGCGCAACATCGAGGGCTGAAGGGCCTGGACTGCGCTGTATTCTTCTATGTTCTATGTTCTATGGCATCGTGTTAAACGAGGCTGACTTGCAGATGATGTTAGCATTATCAGTATGGCCGTGTGTGGTTTGTCACTGCCTTGCTATTTTGGGGAGCAGACTGTGTGGAATTCTTGCTCTCGGTTGGGTTTCCTTGCTACAAATCCGCTCTGTCTAATAATGGCAGAGGTTTCTGGGATATCTTGCTGCAATTGTTCAGGGGCCTTGTTGAGACCATACTTGGCGTGTTTTAGTCTTCTTATTTGAGGAAGGATGTTCTAGCGATGGAGGGAGTTTGGCAGAGTGTTTCTCAGATTGATTCTGGGATGGCAGTGCTGATGGATAAAGAGAGACTGGTCTGGTTAGCAATACATTCACTGGCATTTATAAGAGCAAGGGGAGAGATCTCAGAGAAACCAATAAAACTCTAATTTCAGAGGGTAAACAGAGGAAGGGATTCCAATCTAAGGATACAGAGTAAACCCTTTTGGACTTTGATGAGGAGAAACACCTTCACCCAGAGAGTGGACAGCCTGTGGAATTCTCTACCACAGAAAGTATTTGATGCGAAAACATTGAATATTTTCAAGAAGGAGATAGAGGTAGTTCTTAGAGCTAAAAGGATCAAAGGCTATGGGGGAGAAAGAGGAAAAAGGGGCCTGAGTGGGAGAATCAGCCTTGATCAGATTGAATAGCAGTGCAGGCTAGAAGGGCCAAATACCTAATCATGCACCTGGTTTCTCTGCCTCTATGGTTCTAGGAACTGGTTGGCCATTCGGCTCCTCCAGCCTGTTTCTCCTCCATTAGAATGTCTCCATGCCCACCTCCTTCTCGGTGAACTTGATCCTACTACCCCCCCCTCACCCATTATTGTCAAGAAGCTGTCTATCTCTGCCATAAATATTTTAATACTTAAACACATCTCATATGCCATCAATGTTGAAGGAATTGTGTTCCACAGGCGCATGCTTCTGTGAGAGAGAAAGAGAGAGTGAGAAAGAGAGAGAGCGCAGGATTCCCTACTGATCTCCAGTTTCAGCTGATTTTAAACCAAATCCTCGCTGGTCAAGACCATTTCACAAGGTAAGCATCATCTAACAGTCCTCCCTGTTCTTCGAAACAGTCGGTATGCCTTGTAGCGACATGCTCGGGACATTATCACTACATCGTCACATGTGACCTGAAGATGTAATGGTCTCAGGTTCATGTTTTTGGGACATTGGTTCGAATCCTACCATGGGAACTGGTGAATTTTGAATTCAGCAAAATGAAAATCTAATCTAATGACGAGCATATGAACACTGTCAATTGTTGGATAATCCGATTGGAGTCACTAAAATCCTCCAGAGAAGGAAATCTGCCATTCTTCTCCGGTCTTGCCCTATGTGTGATTCCAGACTCACAGCACTCAAAGATCCCTCTGGACATACCCTCTTGAGGGTCCTGGCATTTGCTGTATATTTTACTTTTGCATGTGTCCTGCCAAAATGCTGTGGAGGTGCCACTGTTAGACCGGGGTGGACGCAGTTAAAACTCGTGCAACATCAGCTTATAGTCCAACAGGTTTACTTGGAAGTACCAGCTTTCAGAGCACTGGTGCTTCATCAGGTAGCTAGTGGGGCAGGATCATCGGACACAGAATTTATAATAAAAGATCAAAGTGTCAAACAACTGATGTATTGAACACATCTAGATTACTGTTAAGTCTTTAATCACTTTAGAATGGGGTTGCAAATTTCAAGTGATTAATATGTAAATCCAAGAACTTCTTTCAAGTCACTTTCCTGAGATAACTTAAGGTTTTATGAAAAAAAATGACAACTCAGCTCAGATAATTCATTAAATGGGTGAGGTTCCTACTTTGGAAATAGAACTGGTCTGACTCAAGGTTGGAATATAGACAGATTCTAACTTCACACCCTTTAATGCATTGTCTGAGCTGAGATGTCACCTTTTTTTGAATAAAACTCGAAGTTATTTCGGGAATGTAATGTGAAAGAAGTTCTGGGACTTCCATATTAATGAATCGAAACCTGCAACTCGTTCTAAGTGATTAAAGACTTAACGGCAATCTAATACATCATATTAGTTCAATACATCATATTAGTTGTTTGACACTTTGATCTTTTACTATAAATTCTGTGTCCTAAGATTCTGCCCTACTAGCTACCTGATTAAGGAGCAATGCTCCAAAAGCTTGTATTTCCAAATAAATCTGTGAGACTATAACCTGGTGTTTTGTGTGATTTTTAAAAATGAATCACCTCACACTTATCCTGATTAAACTCCATCTGCAGTTTCTCTGCCCAACTTTCCAGATGATCTGTATCCATTGATGACTTTCCTGACTATCCACTACTTCACCAATGTTCATGTCGTTTGCAAACTTATTAGACAGACCATTCATATTTTCACCCAAATTATCTATATGTATCACTAAACATCCCATTCGCAAAGACCTGAAGAGAAATGGAACACCACTGGTCACAGACTTCTCGTTATAAAAACACCCCTCCACAACTATCCTTTGTGTTCCATGACCAAGGCAAATTTGTATCTAACTGACCAACTCACTGTGGATCCCATGTGCCTTAACCTTCTCAACCAGTTTACCTTTTCAAATGCATTAGTAAAGTATGAGTAGACAACATCCACGGCCCTACCCTCATCAGTATTCCTCATCACTTACTCAAAAAGCTCATTCAAGTTTGTGAGACATAATTTCCCTGCATAAAGCTATGGGGACTAACCCTCATCAGAACATTCTTTTCCAAATGCGAGTAAATCCTGTGTCTCAGAATCTTCTCCAATAAATACCAATTAGAATATAAAAATAATATCTAACACCTTCGTAAAAACATTCATTGTTTTAGCCTCAACTGCTTTTTGTGACAGAGAATTCTACAGGCTCCCCACTCCATGGATGAAGAACATTTACTCATCTCAGTCCTAAATGGTCTACCTCTCAGACTGAGACTGAGAGCCCCTGGTTCTGGAGTCTCCAGTTATCAGGAGCATCATTCCTGTATTTACGGTGTAAAGTCCTGTTAGAATTTTAGGTGCCTTACATCTCTCTTAGTACTGACTCTCCGACAGTGTGGCGCTCCCTCAGTACTGACCGTCTGACGGTGTGGCACTCCCTCAGTACTGACCGTCTGACGGTGTGGCACTCCCTCAGTACTGACTCTTCCACAGTGCGGCACTCCCTCAGTACTCACTTAAAATTGGCCTCCAATACTACTGCCCTCCATCAGTACGAATCCCCCAAAAGTGCCGCACTCCCTCAGAACCAACATTTCTTCACTCCCTCAGTACTGATCCTCTGACACCATGGCCGTTCCTCAACACTGTCCCCCGACAGTGCGGTACTCCCTTGATGCTGGCCCTCCACCAGTTCGGCACTCCCTCGGCACTGACCGTCAGACAGTATGGCTTTCCTTCAGCACTGACGCTCTGACAGCGCGGCACTCCCTCAGCACTGACCCTCTGACAGCGTGGCACTCCCTCCGCACTGACCCTCAGACAGCGTGGTGCTCCCTCAGCACTGACGCTCTGACAGCGTGGCACTCCCTCAGCACTGACCCTCAGACAGCGTGGTGCTCCCTTAGCACTGACGCTCTGACAGCGTGGCACTCCCTCAGCACTGACCCTTTGACAGCGTGGCACTCCCTCTGACAGTGTGGCGCTCCCTCAGCACTGACCCTCCGACAGTGTGGCACTCTAACAGTATGACACTCTGACAGTGTGACAGTCATTCTGCACTGGTCCACTCAGATGTCTTCCAGTTGGGGCTGGTTCAGTTAGTGAGTAGGAATTTAGACATTTAGGATGTAAATCTTATCATGAAATGTCTCCATTTCTCTTCAGGTCTTTGCGAATGTTGTGCTTCATCTTGTCACTGCTCCTGTCTTCAGTCTGTGGTATGTGTCTTTCAAAATGTACATCTACAGCAAACAGGTGAAGGAGCCTTGTTGGAGTGAGGCAGGGATAGAGAGGGAGATTGGAACCTTTTTTGTTCAAATAATTTGGATAGAACAGGTTTTGTCAGGTGTGTCCAGGAATGGTTCTTGACTCAATATGTAGATAGGCCAACTAGATGGGAAGCCATATTGAATTTTGTGCTTGGCAGGTGTTAGATCTCTCGGTGGGAGAGCATTTTGGTGATAGTGATCACAACACCCTGGCCTTTACTGTACTGTTGGAGAGGGATAAGAGCAGACGGTATGGGAAACTAATTGGGGGAGGGAGAATTACAATGCAATTAGGCAAGAACTGTGGTGCCTAAATTGGGAAGAGATCTTCTCTGGGAAATAGAGTCATAGACATGCACAGCATGGAAGCAGACCCTTCGGTCCAACCAGTCCATGCCGACCAGATATCCAAAGGCAATCTAGTCCCACCTGCCAGCACCCGGCCCATATCCTTCCAAACCCTTTCTATTCATATACCCATCCAAATGCCTCTTAAATGTTGCAATTGTACCAGCCTCCACCACACCCTCTGGCAGCTCATTCCATACACGTACCATCCTCTGCGTGAAAAAGTTGCCCCTTAGGTCTCTTTTATATCTTTCCCCTCTCACCCTAAACCTATGCCCTCTAGTTCTGGACTCCCTGACCCCAGGGAAAAGACTTTGTCTATTTATCCTATCTGTGCCCCTCATAATTTTGTAAACCTCTATAAAGTTACCCCTCAGCCTCCGATGCCCCATGAAAAACAGCCCCAGCCTATTCAGCCTCTCCCTGTAGCTCAGATCCTCCAACCCTGGCAACATCCTTGTAAATCTTTTCTGAACCCTTTCAAGTTTCACAACATCTTTCCAATAGGAAGGAGACCAGAATTGCACCCAACATTCCAACAGTGGCCTAACCAATGTCCAATACAGCCGCAACATGACCTCCCAACTCCTGTATTCAATACTCTGACCAATAAAGAAAAGCATACCAAATGCCTTCTTCACTATCCTATCTACCTGCGACTCCACTTTCAAGGAGTTATGAACCTGAACTCCACGGTCCTTTTGTTCAGCAACACTCCCTAGGACTTTACCATTAAGTGTATAAGTCCTGCTAAGATTTGCTTTCCCAAAATGCAGCACCTCGCATTTATCTGAATTGAACTCCATCTGCCACTTCTCAGCCCATTGGCCCATCTGGTCAAGATCCTGTTGTAATCTGAGGTAACCCTCTTCACTGTCCACGAATTTTGGTGTCATCTGCAAACTTTCTAACTGTACCTCTTATGCTTGCATCCAAATCATTTATGTTAATGACAAAACGTAGAGGGCCCAGCACCGACCCTTGTGGCACTCCACTGGTCACAGGCCTCCAGTCTGAAAAACAACCCTCCACCACCACCCTCTGTCTTCCTGTCTGTTCTACCTTTGAGCCAGTTCTGTATCCAAATGGCTAGTTCTCCCTGTATTCCATGGGGAACCTTGTCGAACGCCTTTCTGAAGTCCATATAGGTCACATCTGCTGCTCTGCCCTCATCAATCTTCTTTGTTACTTCTTTAAAAATCTCAATCAAGTTTGTGAGACATGATTTCCCACGCACAAAGCTATGTTGACTATTCCAAATCAGTCCTTGCCTTTCCAAATACATGGACATCTTGTCCCTCAGGATCCCCTCCAACAAATTGCCCACCACCGAGGTCAGGCTCACCAGTCTATAGTTCCCTGGCTTGTCTTTACTGCCCTTCTTAAACAGTGGCACCACGTTTGCCAACCTCCAGTCTTCCGGCACCTCACCTATGACTATTGATGATACAAATATCTCAGCAAGAGGCCCAGCAATAATTTATCCAGCCTTTCACATCATTCTTGGGTACACCTGATCAGGTCCTGGAGATTTATCCACTTTTAACCGTTTCAAGACGTCCAGCAATTCCTCCTCTGAAATCTGGACATTTTGCAAGAAGTACCATCTATTTCCCTACAGTCTATATCTTCCAAATCCTTTTCCACAGTAAATACTGATGCAAAATATTCGTTTAGTATCTCCCCCATTTTCTGTGGCTCCACACAAAGGCCACCTTGCTGATCTTTGAGGGGCCCTATTCTCTCCTGAGTTACCCTTTTGTCCTTAATATATTTGTAAGAACCCTTTGGATTCTCCTTAATTCTATTTGCCAAAGCTATCTCATGTCCCCGTTTTGCCCTCCTGATTTCCCTCTTAAGTATAGTGCCTTTATAGTCTTCGAAGGATTCACTTGATCTATCCTGTCTATACCTGACCTCTGCTTCCTTCTTTTTCTTAATCAAACCCTCAATTTCTTTAGTCATCTAGCATTCCCTATACCTACCAGCCTTCCCTTTCACCCTGACAGGAATATACTTTCTCTGGATTCTTGTTATCTCATTTCTGAAGGTTTACCATTTTCTAGCCGTCCTTTAACCTGCGAACATCTGCCTCCAATCAGCTTTTGAAAGTTCTTGCCTATTACTGTCAAAATTGGTCTTTCTTCAATTTAGGACTTCAACTTTTTGATCTGGTCTATCCTTTTCCATCACTATTTTAAAACGAATAGAATATGGTCGCTGGCCCCAGAGTGCTCCCCCACTGACACTTCAGTCACCTGCCCTGCCTTATTTCCAAAGAGTAGGTCAAGTTGTGCACCTTCTCTGACAGGTACATCCACGTACTGAATCAGAAAATTGTCTTGTACGCACTTAACAAATTCCTCTCCATCTAAACCTTTAACACTATGGCAGTCCCAGTCGATGTTTGGAAAGTAAAAATCCCCGACCATAACTACCCTATTATTCTTACAGATAGCTGAGATCTCCTTACAAGTTTGTTTCTCACTTTCCCTCTGACTATTGGGGGGTGTATAATACAATCCCAATAAGGTGATCATCCCTTTCTTATTTCTCAGTTCCATCCAAATAACTTCCCTGCATGTATTTCTGGGAATATCCTCCCTCAGCACAGCTGTAATGCTATCCCTTATCAAAAATGCCACTCCCCCTCCTCTCTTGCCTCCCTTTCTATCCTTCCTGTAGTATTTGTATCCTGGAACATTAAGCTGCCAGTCCTGCCCATCCCTGAGCCATGTTTCCGTAATTGCTATGATATCCCAGTCCCATGTTCCCAACATGCCCTGAGTTCATCTGCCTTCCCTGTTAGGCCCCTTGCATTGAAATAAATGCATTATAATTTATTAGTCCTACCTTGTCCCTGCCTGTCCTGACTGTTTGATTCACTTCTGTTCTCAACTGTACCAGTTTCACATTGATCTCTTTCCTCACTATCTCCCTGGGTCCCACCCCACCTTACTAGTTTAAATCCTCCCAAGCAGTTCTAGCAAATCTCCCTGCCAGTTCCAATTTAGATGCAATTTAGATTCCCTTCCAATTTAGATGCAATCCGTCTTTCTTGTACAGGTCGTTTCTACCCCAAAAGAGATTCCAATGATCCAAAAATGTGAATCCTTCTCCCACCCATACACCAGCTCCTCAGCCATGCAGTCATCTGCTCTGTCTGCCTATTCCTGCCCTCACTAGGTCAGAGAACTGGGAGTAATCCAGATATTACTACCCTTGAGGACCTCATTTTTAAATTTCTGCCTAACTCTCTGTAATCTCCCTTCAGAGTCTCAACGTTTTCCCTTCCAATGTCGTTGGTTCCAATGTGGACAATGACCTCTTGCTGGCCCCTCTCCCCCGTGAGAACATTCTGCACCCTCTCTGAGACATCCTTGATCCTGCCACCAGGGAAACAACACACCATTCTGCCTTTTCTCTGCTGGCCACAGAAACATCTGTCTGTACCTCTGACTACAGAATCCCCTAACACAATTGATCTCTTGGAAGCTGACATACCCCTCGTTGCATTAGAGCCAGCCTCAATACCAGAAACTTGGCTGTTCGTGCTACGTTCCCCTGAGGATCCATCACCCCCTACATTTTCCAAAACAGCATTCCTGTTTGAAATGGTTATATACAGCTTTCATTTGTGGGGGATTGAGTTTAAGAGCTGCAAAGTTATTGCTGCAGCTCTATAGAGGCCTAGTTAGAGCATACTTGGAATATTGTGTTCAGTTCTGGTTGCCTCATTATAGGAAGGATGTGGAAGCTTTAGAAAGAGTGCTGAGGAGATTTACCAGGATGCTGCCTGGACAGAGGGCATGTTTTATGAAGAAAGGTGGAGGAAACCAGGGCCTTTCTCATTTGAGTGAAGAGGGATGAGAGGTGACTTGAGAAAGGTGTACAAGATGGTGAGAGGCATAAATAGAGTGGATTGCCAGAAACTTTTTCCCAGGGCGGAAATGGCTATCTTGGGAAGGTGGGAGAGGGGGCATAATTTTAATTTAATTCGAGGAAGGTTGAGGATAAGATGTCAGAGATGGATTGTTTACACAGAGAGTGTTGGATGCGTGTGTTGCACTGCCAGCTGTGATGGTCAAATCAGATACATTAGGGACACTTAAGCGACTCTTGGGTAGGTACATGGAAGGTAGTACAATGGAGGGTATGTAGCTTAATCTCACTTTTGAGTAGGATAAAAGGTCGGCATAACATTGAGGGCTGAAGGGCCTGTACTGTTCTATGTTCTGCAAAGTGGAAAATCTGATTGGAAGCTTCACCTCAAAAAGCTTCAGGATTGAGGTGCGCTGTGAGTGACATTCCCAGGGCAGCCCTTTCCCAGTGTAAATTCCCCAGTCTCTGTCACCACTCGCTGCATGAGATCACTGACCCCTGTCGCTGAGTCCCTTTCACCAGTCATCCTCCTTTTGTTCTCTCTCCTGCATCATTTCCCAGTCCCAGAAACACCTCGATTATAAACTTCCCACTTTTGGTTTCGAATCCTTTCACCACTCCTCCATACCTTGGGCGACTGTCTGTGTAGAGTTTGCACATTCTCCCTGTGTCTGCATGGGTTTCGTCCGGGTGCTCCAGATTCCTCCCACAATCCAAAGATGTGTAGATCAGGTGAATTGGCCATGCTAAATTGCCCGTATTGTTAGGTACATTAGTCAGGGGTAAATGTATAGAAATGGGCCTCTTTGAAGGGTCGGTTTGGAATTGTTCAGCTGAAGAACCTGTCTCCATACTGTAGGGAATCTAATCTAATCTAATCTAATCTGCGTAACCTTCTCCAGCCCCCTACACCACTTCCGATTGTTGTAACCTTGTCCAGCCTCACAGTGTAAGTAAAGACAGTGTGTGATAGGCAGAAAATATCCCTCTGCTTCAAACTTGCACACTTCCAGTTTCCATTTCCATCATTTAGAACACACTCTGAGCTTTATGCACATTTCCAGTCTTCGCATTTCTCGGTCAGACCCACATTCGGAGCACCATGCACAGTTCCAGTCTCCGTACCCCTCAGTTAGACCCACACTCGGAGCATCGTGCACAGTTCCAGTCTCTGTACCCCTCAGTTAGACCCACACTCGGAGCACCATGCACAGTTCCAGTCTCCGTATCCCTCAGTCAGACCCACACTCGGAGCACCGTGCACAGTTCCAGTCTCTGTATCCCTCAGTTAGACCCACACTCGGAGCACCGTGCACAGTTCCAGTCTCCGTACCCCTCAGTTAGACCCACATTCAGAGCCCCGTGCACAGTTCCAGTCTCTGTATCCGTCAGTTAGACCCCCACTCGGAGCACCGTGCACAGTTCCAGTCTCTGTATCCCTCAGTTAGACCCACACTCGGAGCACCGTGCACATTTCCAGTCTCTGTATCCCTCAGTTAGACCCACACTCGGAGCACCGTGATCAGTTCCAGTCTCCGTATCACTCGGTTAGACCCACACTCAGAGCACTACGCTCATTTCCAGTCTTGTATCCTCAGTTGGACCCACAATCTGAGCATGGTACACAATTCCCAGTCTCCATGTCCCTCCATTAGACCCACACTCTGAGCACTGTGTGCGGTTTTCTGGTCTCCATAGTATAAGTGGATAGTCAAGCATTACAGAGGTGGACCAACTTGAGAATGTGAAACATTGATCCAGAGTAGAGGGGCTGGATAGGCTGTTCTAGGATATGATTTTGGAGGAATTCTGATGGTCTCTCTCTGAAATGATGTCCGTGCTCAGGGGCAGCATTTATGAGGGAACTTGGAAGAATGTTCCATGATATTCCACAGCTTTATCCCTCTCCCTGGCTTGAATTGAGCTTTAATTCCCATTATAGATGGTCCAGAAGGTAATGTTCGCAGTGAGGCACAGGGAGAGGTGAAGGAGGGAGTCTGAGGTACCTTGATCTGTAACACCAGGAGTAATCCAGGAGCTCTCTACACTTGGCATAAGGACCATGTGAACACAACATCTGACAAGGGGATAGGGAAAGTTGTGACCATTTTCTCCATCAACCCCATGGCTTCTAGAGATTATTACGACAAAGCAGAAAACTACTTTGGAAGCTTCACTTCAAAGAGCTTCAGGATCAGGATATCCTCTCCCAGGGCCAACGTCCCTTGCTATCTGTCATCGAAACCAGCCCTGACAACCATCCATTTCCTTTATAGCTTCCTTGACACCCTAGATCCCTTGCTGTATCTGTGACCTTCTACAGCCTTTACACCCCTCCCTGTCTCTGTAAATTCCTCCAGCACCTACGCACTTTCCCTATCTCTGTAACCTCTTCAAATTGGACCTGTCAAGTATTGCCTGATTCCCATTGCTCTGACATCATGTGTCGTGCCTTCAGCTGCCTGGAGGTCAGGTATTCCTCCCTACAGCCGTCCATCTCTTTCTCTCCCACTCTGTCTCCTCCTCTAGGATGTACCTCAAAAGTGACCTCCTCTGACACATTGATCACCTGCCCTTACTCTTTGTTGATGCAGCTTCGAGTGGAGCTGTTGTTTCATCCCTTGCAGTCCATATCCTGGTGAAGCAGGTGCTACACAAATGCACATTGCATCTTATTGCCATTGTTGGACAAATTTCCTGGGTTCATTTTCTGATCAGCAATTTTTCTGATGTCACCCAATCCTACCATTATCCCATTCGTCCTCAGTCGAAGCAAAACACTCAGAGACACAATGTAGTTTTACCTCCTTCATCTTTATTCCGGCCCCTGGAGGGAGAGAGAATGATCACCCATGTGCACAGAGATATGAGTTCATGGTCTTCTCTGGAAGGCTAGTTTCTCAATGAACTATGTAGCCATTTTACAGGGAGGAGCATCCAGATACAGCAACACACCTGTTGAGGTGGTGACCGTTAACAATCAGCAAGTGTTAATTATTAAGTCATCTGCTGTTAGACAATGAATAACCGGTTTCATATAATGAATACTTTTCACCTTGTTAAACTGACCTCACATATTGAATGCTTAAAATATTTTTAAATGCATCTACCTAATGAATGCTTTTCCACCTTGTTAACCCATTACCCTTGCCTCCAACACCCCATCGTTAACTGTAAATTGTTATCTGATCTGAGTAATGCTCAGCTGAATCTCTTGTTTCACAAAACTCAGAACTTAACTCTTTCCCTGCCTGCTTATACTCTATACACATTCTTAGTATGACACCGCGTGCAGGGCTGGATAGGTGAAGGATTCTGAAACCTTGGATAAACCTCTCTCCCCGCAGATGGGCCGAGAAATGTGGAGATTATTTCTGAGGTTACAGTGAAGGAGGGGACTGAGATCACATTAACGTGCTGAAGTGAAGCCAGCCCCCCAGTTCATCTGTACAGCTGGTGGAAAATGTGCAACAGACAACGTAGAGATCTGCGAGAAAATACCATCACAATTAGGATTCAACCAATCAGGGATGATGCATCTTGTAGCTACATCTGTACAGCATGGAATTCTGTCAGTTCCTGGGATTCTACACCCAAACACATTAATGTAGAGTGGAAGTAAATACGGTGCAGGATATGCAGAAAATATCTCTTAGTTCCACACTGTGCACAGTTCCAATCTCCGTATCCTGCAGACCAAACTGGGAGCACTGTGCACTGTTCCAGTCTCCGTTTCCTTCAGTTAGACCCACACTCGGAGCACCTGGGGCATGATGCACCATTCTGGTCTCTGTAACCCTCATGTATTGCCCACATTTGGAGACTTGTGCGCAGTTGCAGTCTTCATATTCCTCAGTTAGATCACACTCGGAGCACTGTGCACAGTTCCTTGGTCCTCATAGTATAGATAGATTGTCAGGCATTAGAGAGGAAGGTGCACTTGAGAATGAGAAATTCTGGAACTGAGCAGATGGGCTGAATGGCCTATTCCATGATGTGATTTCTGAGGAATTCTAGTGTTCTCTATCTGAACTAATGTCAGTGCTCAGAGGCAGCATTTATGAGGGGATTTGGGAGAATATTCCACAGCTTTATCCTGCTCTCTGGCCTGAATTGAGCTGTAATTCCTTTTGTAGACGGTCCATTGTTCGCAATATGCCACAGGGAGAGGTGGAGGAGGGAGACAAGGTTACCTTGACCTGTAACTCCAGGAGTAATCCAGGAGGTCGCTACACCTGGTATAAGGACAATGTGAACACATCAGCTAACAAGGGGACAGGGAAAGTCCTGACCATTCACTCCATTAACCCAACGGATGTTGGTGATTATTACTGCAAAGTGGAAAACGTGATTGGAAGACAAACCTCAAAGAGCTTCAGGATTGAAGTGCTCTGTGAGTGACATTCCCAGGTCGACCTTTTCCCAATGTAAACTTCCTGGTCTCTGTCACCACTCATTGAATGAGAGCTATTTATCCAAGATGCAACCGACCCCTGCCCCGTCTCTGACTCACACTGAGTTACTTTCCCCAGTCACCCTCCTCTCACTCCCTCTCTTGCATTGTTCCCCAGTCCAGCAGCACCTCGAATGTTAACTTGCGATTCATTTTCAAATCTTTCCATCACCATCTCCTTATCTCTGTAACCTTCTCCAACTCGGAACCCAGCTCACTATCTCTGAAACCTCCTCCAGCCAACACACCCTTCTCTATCCCTGTCACTTCCTCCAGGCTGTGTACGCTTCCCTATCCCTGCAACGGCCCCCATTCTCTACACCGCTCCCTATCACTGTCGCCTCCTCCAATCCTGCGATTCAAATGTTACCTGGTTCCCATTACTCTGGCATCATGGGCCATGCCTTCAACTGCTCGGGTGCTCTCTCCCTGCACCCCTCCATATCTCTTTCTCTCCCTCTCATTCTCTTCGCCCCCCCACCTCCTCCAAGATGTACCTTAAAAACAACATTTTCTCCTGACATAATGATCACCCACCCTTGAGTTTGTTGAGGCAGTTTGGAATTGGTTTGCTGTTTTACCCCTTGCAACCATCTCCTGGTTAAGCAGGTCCTATGCAAATGCACATTGTCTTTTATTGCCATTGTTTGTCACATTTCTTCATTTCATTTCTGATCAGCAAGCTTTCTGATTTCGCCCCTCCCCCTTCCTGCAAGACCACTGGTTTCCTGCGGACTTTGGATATTTGAGGGACTCTGAAATCTTGGATGAACTTCTCTTCCCACAGTTGGACCAAGAAACATGGAGATTATGTCAGGAGATGCAGTGAAGGAGGGAACCCAGATCACATTAACGTGTCGAAGTAAAGCTGGTTAATACGTACAGCTGGTGGAAAGTGTGCAACGGACAGTGGAGAGATTTGTGAGGAAATACTGACACAATTAGGATTCAACCCACCAGGTATGATGCATCATGCAGCTACACCTGTACAGCATGGAATTCTGTCAGCTTCCAAGAATCTAAATCCAAACACATTAATGTGAAGTGTAAGTAAAGAAGATGTGGGATATGCAGAAAATAGCCCTCAGACCACACTCAGAGGACTGTGTACAATCACAGCCTCCGTATCCCTCAGATCACATTCAGAGCACTGTGCACAGTTCCCTGGTCTCTATATCCATCAGTTAGACCACACTCGGAGTACTGTGCACAAATCCCTGTTCTCCATGCTTAAGTTGGGTAGTCAGGCATTACAGAGGAGGATGCAGCTGGGAAGGAGAATTTCTAGCATGGAGAAGAGGGGATGAATGGCCTCTTTCAGGATGTGAGGATTGAGGAATTCTGGTGGATTGTCTCTGAAATGATGTCAGTGCTCGGGCAGCATTTATGAGAGGATTTGAAATAATGTTCCATAACGTTCCACAGCTTGATTCCTCTCCCTGACCTGAATCGAGCTGTAATTCCTCTTGTAGATGGTCCTGGAGATGTTACCATTGTTCGCAGTGAGCCACAGGGAGAGGTGAAGGAGGGAGACCGGGTTACCCTGACCTGTAACTCCAGGAGTAATCCAGGAGCTCGCTACACCTGGTATAAGGACAATGTGAACACAGCAGCTAACAAGGGGACAGGGAACATCCTGACCATACGCTCCATCACCCCAACGGAATCTGGAGATTATTACTGCAAAGCGGAAAACGTTATTGGAAAACAAACTTCAAAGAGCTTCAGGATCGAGGTGCTCTGTGAGTGAGATTCCCAGGTTGACCTTTTCCCAATGTAAACTCCCCGGTCTCTGTCACTGCTCACTGCATGAGAGCTACTTATCCAAAATGTCACTGCCCCCCAATCTCTGAACTCACAGCGAGTCCCTTTCTCGAAGCACCCTCCTCTCACTCCCTCTCATGCATCGTTCCCCAGTCCAGCAACACATGATTATACATTTCCCATTATAGGTTTTCAAATCCCTCCCATCACCCCCTCCCTATTTCTGTTACCTCCTCCAGCCCCAACACTCCTCCCAATCTCCATAACGTTCTCCAGTACCTACCCCCTCCCTATTTCTGGAACCCGCTCTGGTCCCAAAACCTCTCCCTATCCTTGTATCATTCTCCAGCCTCGACACCCCTCTCTGTGTCTGTAACCTCCACTGGTCCTTACACTCCTCCCTACTCTGGACCTCCCCCAGTCCCTACATCCCTCTCTGTCTCCGTAATGATCCCCATTCCCTACACCCCCTCCCTATCCTTGTAACACCTTCCAGTTTCAGCCTCTTGAGTATTTTCCGATCCACTCTCCTATTTGCAGCCCTGAGCTTTGGCAATCTGTCCTTAATCTGTTTTAAGATTAGATTAGATTACAGTGTGGAAACAGGCCCTTCGGCCCAACAAGTCCACACTGACCTGCCAAAGCAACCCACCTAGTCCCATTCCCCTATATTTACCCCAGCACCTAACACTACTGGCAATTTAGCATGGCCAATTCACCTGACCTGCACATTACCTCTCACCCTTTCTCTTCCTTAAAAGCTGAGCCCTTTAATTGAAGAATTGTAAAGTTATCTGCCCTGTGGGATCTGTGACCGATTTTCCTGTTACGTCACCCCTTGCAATGTCTCTCTTAGTGAGTGATGCTCAAGTAATGCTATATCTCACTGAGAGTCTTGTCCCTTTCTGTCAGATGCCCCGCGGAACATGAAGGTGTCGATCTCTCCATCGGACAGTACGATACACGAAGGTGACAACATCACCCTGACCTGCACCAGCGACAGCAACCCCCCAACCAGCTGGTACAAGTGGGAACGGAGACAGAGAGAGGAGACTGAGACTCTGGAATCATCTGAGAGAGACCTGACCTTGTACAGAATCACTCACAGACAGGAGGGTGTGTACTCCTGTGAGGCGGGGAACACAGTCAGTGCCAACAGATCAGACGTTTGCAGGATAATGTTTGGGAGTAAGTAAGCAGCCCTGATATTGATGTCTGACTCCCTGCCCTCACACTGAGTGTTCAGCACAGCCCTCAGTGTTCACATTGCTCTACTCCCATTTGTCAGTCGCCTCAAATAACAGCTGGGAGGTTTTGACAGTTTACAGCTTGAGTCACCTCAGCTGAGGAAGGATTTGCTTAACTTAGAGTCAGCACATTGAGGGTTCACCAAATTGAATCCTGGAATGTAGGGCAGAGAAGAGATACAGTCAATCATAGAATGTCTGTAGGGTGTAAAGAGTCCATTCAACCCATCAGGTCCACATTGACCCTCTGATGAGCATCCCAGATACAGCCTAGCTTCATATCCCCACGTTTCCATTGGCTAACTCACCTAGCTTGCACATCCCTGGACACTATAGGACAATTTTGCATTGCCAATCCACACTAACCTGCACATCACTGGACAGTATGAAATAAGAGGTGGTCCCACTGTATTCCAGTAAATTCTAAAATAACCAAGGGGAGGAAATAAATACAGTAACGCTCACAAGAGGAAATGAACCAGGGAAACTAGTGGGAGAAAAGGCCAACAAGTCCCCTGGACCTGATGGCATGCAGCCTCAGGTAATAAAGGAAGTAACTAATGTTAGAACTCTCATTATTTTTGTTTGTATTGTTTTACCAGTTTTGGTTGGAGTTGTGAATTGGGAAGTATAGCTGAAAATGAACTGTGGAATTTGGGACAGCTTGTGGTAAAAGGAAGATCGCAGATCAACAAGCATGTGTTTGTTTGTGAGGGCAGGCCTGGAGGCTAATTGCAGGCAGATTCTTGGTTAAAGGAATTCCAACAGACAAAGTGAAGGGTATTGTGTTTAAACAGATAGCAGAAGGTGGCTATTAACAAGGTCTGTATCTGGGAATTGGGTCCAGCAAGCCTGGAAGAGGCCCTATGTTGAAGCAGACAGCAGTTGTTTAATGGTTATTGAGACCTCAGGAAGAGGTGATCAGACTATTAGGGCAGAACCAGAACTGAAGTAATTTTGTGTATTTGCTGTGTAGATGAGTTTTGCTTCTAACAAAGGCAGCTTGAAGATTTGAAAGCTCTGTGCCAAATCTGTCATGTCGGCGTTTAGAAATCCAAAGAGTAGGAAGTTGCATTAGAAGTATTGCTACTTTTGCCTGGGTGAACTGAGAAGGTGACCCTAATCAGTGTTTTGAAAAAGCAGCCCCATTCCTACCTGTGAAACAATGCAACATGAAAATGGTTTCGGCAATCTGGCCAATTATGATATTTCTTTTATGTTAGTTTGTCTGTCTATCTGTCTTTTGTGTGAATGGGGTCTGAAACCAAATGTTTCGGGTTTGAAATGTAAACATTAATTAGATTACAGAGAGATCATTTTCTCTTTGCTGAACTTATTGTGTATTTAATAAATAGTGAAGTGTTTTGATTCAGGTACAAACTGGTTTCTGAAATTTCATTATTTGCAAAGTCTGGGATTGCTTATTCAAACGTCTGGTTAGGAACCACTGAGGTGCTTGTTGAGGCCTTCAACAATGTTACTGTGTTGCAAATACAGTAGTTCAATGGCTGGTTTAATTTGGTTATTTCACTTTGTGCCATAAAACTGTCATGATACACTGGCACTAGAGCAAAAAGTGTACAAAGTCACCATATCTGGCATGATCCTAGGAACAAAGATATCTAGGCACAAAATCTTAGGTATGAATTAGAAAAATGAAAAGTAAGATCAAAAATCAGCATTACAGACCTTCTAAAGCTCGGTGCAGAGGCAGCTTATGAGGAGATGCTGCACTTGCTCTGAATATACTTATAAAAAGCCTTGGGATTTTCCTTGATCCTGTCAACTAAAGATATTTTATGACTTCCTTTTTAATTTATTCCCTAACACTCTCAATTCCTATTACAGAATCACATTTTTTTTTGGTATCGACATGTACCACAACAGCTGGTTGTTCACCCTCCCCCTTCAGAATGCCTGGCAGCTACTCTGGAGCTCTGACCAGGAGAATAATATCTCATTCAAGAGTCCCATTTGTGGACATAGAGAATCATAGAGTCATATATGGTCACCCCTCAGCCTCCAACGCTCCAGGGAAAACAGCCCCAGCCTTTTCAGCCTCTCCCTATAGCTCAAACTCTCCAATCCTGGTAACATCCTTGTAAAACCTTTCTGAACCCTTTTGAGTTTCCAATCGGAAGGAGACCAGAATTGCACCCAATATTCCAACAGCGGCCTAACCAATGTCCTGTAAAGCCGCACCGTGACATGCCAACTCCTGTACTCAATACTTTGACCAATAAAAGAAACCATATCAAACGCCTTCTTCACGATCCTATGTTCCTGCGACTCTACTTTCAAGGAGCTATGAACCTACACTCCAAGGTCTCTTTGTTCAACAACACTCCCTATGACCTTAGCATTAAGTGAATAAGTCCTGCTAAGATTTGCTTTCCCAAAATGCAGCACCTCGCATTTATCTGAATTAAATTCCATCTACCACTTCTCAGCTCATTGGCCCATCTGGTCCAGATCCTTTTGTAATCTGAGGTAGTCCTCTTCGCTGTCCACCACACCTCCAATTTTGGTGTCATCTGCAAACTTTCTAACTGTACCTCTTATGCTCGCATCCAAATCATTTATGTAAATGACAAAACGTAGAGGACCCAGCACCGATCCTTGTGGCACTCCACTGGTCACAGGCCTCCAGTCTAAAAACAACCCTCCACCACCCTCTGTCTTCTACCTTTGAACCAGTTCTATATCCAAATGGCTAGTTCTCCCTTTATTCCATGAGATCTAACCTTGCTAATCAGTCTCCCATGGTGAACCTTGTCAAATGTCTGGCTTATTCCCTGACTTGTCTTTACCGCCCTTCTTAAACAGTAGCACCACGTTAGCCAACCTCCAGTCTTCCGGCACCTCACCTATGACTATCGATGATACAAATATCTCAGCAAGAGGCCCAGCATGATACTGTCATGATACACTGGCACTACTGCAAACTCACAGAGTTCTCGGGTACACCTGATCAGGTCCTGGAGATTTATCCACCTTTAACCGTTTCAAGACATCCAGCACTTCCTCCTCTGTAATCTGGACATTTTGCAAGATGTCACCATCTATTTCCCTCCAGTCTATATTTTCCAAATCCTTTTCCATAGTAAATACTGATGCAAAATATTCGTTTAGTATCTCCCCCATTTTCTGTGGCTCCATACAAAAGCCGCGTTGCTGATCTTTAAGGGCCCCTATTCTCTCCCTAGTTACCCTTTTGTCCTTAATATATTTGTAAGAACCCTTTGGATTCTCCTTAATTCTATTTGCCAAAGCTATCTCATGTCCCCGTTTTGCTCTCCTGATTTCCCTCTTAAGTATACTCCTACTGCCTTTATAGTCTTCTAAGGATTCACTTGATCTATCCTGTCGATACCTGACATATGCTTCCTTCTTTTTCTTAACCAAACCCTCAATTTCTTTAGTCATCCAGCATTCACTATACCTACCAGCCTTCCCTTTCACCCTGACAGGAATATACTTTCTCTGGATTCTTGTTATCTCATTTCTGAAGGCTTCCCATTTTCCAGCCGTCCCTTTACCTGCGAACATCTGCCTCCAATCAGCTTTCGAAAGTTTTTGCCTAATATCGTCAAAATTGTCCTTTATCCAATTAAGGACTTCAAGTTTTAGATCTGGTCCATCCTTTTCCATCATGATTTTAAAACAAGTACAATTATGGTCTCTGGCCCCAAAGTGCTCCCCCACTGACATCTCAGTCACCTGCCCTGCCTTATTTCCCAAGAGTAGGTCACGTTTTGCACCTTCTCCAGTAGGTACATCCACATACTGAATCAGAAAATTGTCTTGTACGCACTTTACAAATTCCTCTCCATCTAAACCTTTAACACTATGGCAGTCCCAGTCAATGTTTGGAAAGTTAAAATCCCCGACCATAACTACCCTATTATTCTTACAGATAGCTGGGATATCCTTACAAGTTTGTTTCTTAATTTCCCTCTGACTATTAGGGGGTCTATAATACAATCCCAATAAGGTGATCATCCCTTTCTTATTTCTCAGTTCCACCAAATACCTTCCCTGGATGTATTTCTGGGAATATCCTCCCTCAGCACAGCTGTAATGCTATCCCTTATCAAAAATGCCCCCCCCCCTCCTCTCTTGCCTCCCTTTCTGTCCTTCATGTAGTATTTGTATCCTGGAACATTAAGCTGCCAGTCCTGCCCATCCCTGAGCCATGTTTCAGTAATTGCTATGATATCCCAGTCCCATGTTCCCAACATGCCCTGAGTTCATCTGCCTTCCCTGTTAGGCCCGTTGCATTGAAATAAATGCATTATAATTTATTAGTCCTACCTTGTCCCTGCCTTTCCTGACTGTTTGATTCACTTCTGTTCTCAACTGTACCAGTCTCAGATTGATCTCTTTCCTCACTATCTCCCTGGGTCCCACCCCCCCACCTTACTAGTTTAAATCCTCCCAAGCAGTTCTAGCAAATCTCCCTGCCAGTGTATCAGTCCCCTTCCAATTTAGGTGCAATCCATCCTTCTTGTCCAGGTCACGTCTACCCCAAAGGAGATTCCAATGATCCAAAAATGTGAATCCTTCTCCCACCCATACACCAGCTCCTTAGCCTTGCATTCATCTGCTCTGTCTGCCTATTCCTGCCCTCACTAGGTCTTAGCACTGGGAGTAATCCAGATATTACTACCCTTAAGGACCTCATTTTTAAATTTCTGCCTAACTCTCTGTAATCTCCCTTCAGAATCTCAACTTTTTCCCTTCCTATGTCGTTGGTTTCAATGTGGACAGTGACCTCTTGCTGACCCCTGTCCCCCGTGAGAACATTCTGCACCCTCTCTGAGACATCCTTGATCCTGCCACCAGGGAAACAACACACCATTCTGCCTTTTCTCTGCTGGCCACAGAAACGTCTGTCTGTACCTCGGATTAGACAGTCCCCTAACACAATTGATCTCTTGGAAGCCGATGTACCCCTCGTTGCATTAGAGCCAGCCTCAATACCAGAAACTTGGCTGTTCGTGCTACGTTCCTCTGAGAATCCATCACTCCCTACATTTTCCAAAACAGCATTCCTGTTTGAAATGGGTATGTCCACAATAGACTCCTGCCCTAGGTGCCGACCTCTCTCACCTTTCCTGGAGTTAACCCATCTATGTGACTGTATCTGAGACTTTCCCCCCTTCCTTACACTGCCATCCATCACATACTGTTGCTGTTGCAAATTCCTCATCGCTTCAACTGTCTCTCCAACCAATCCACTCGATCTGATAAGATTCACATCCAACAGCATTTATGACAGGTATCATCCGCAGTATAACCCTTAAACTCTGTTTAAACTCTCACATCTGACAAGAAGTACATATCACTGCAAAGGCCATTTTTGCTCCTTCATAATCTATAGACCCAGAAAATAACGACGTCTTATTCCTCTACAAAGCACTGCACCAGGTTAAATTAAGAGCCATGGCTTATATTTTAAGTTTAATCAAGAGACTTATCTCCAAAAACATATTATCAAGAAAGAACCCAATGCAATAACTAATACAGCCTTTCTCTTGGACAGACTTAAAACAACAATTAACTTATCTGATTCTGTGTTGTGAACTTCGCCCAAACCGGTTCCTCCAAGATTAGTTGTGAAATTCACTGTTTGTTAATTTTCCAATTTGCACTCCGGTGTCTAGCGATACATGAATTCAAAAACAGCAAAGGCAGTAACTGTGCAGGTTCTCTCTCTCTCTCTCTCTCTCTCTCTCTCTCTCTCTCTCTCTCTCTCTCTCTCTCTCCTGCACTGTCCTCACCATGTCTGCTCTTCTCCCTTTTAAAACTGCTGCTGTTTTGGCGTTTTTCTCTCCAATGAAAACAGTTTCAAGTCCCTCAGCCTTTCCTCATAAGACCTTTCCTCCATACCAGGCAACATCCTAGTAAATCTCCTTTGCACCCTTTCCAAAGCTTCCACATCTTTCTTATAATGCGGTGACCAGAACTGAACACAATACTCCAAGTGCGGCCGCACCAGAGGTTTGTACAGATGTAGCATAACCTCATGGTTCCGGAACTCGAACTCTCTATTAATAAAAGCTAAAATACTGCATGCCTTCTTAACAACCCTGTCAACCTGGGTGGCAACTTTCAAGGATCTGTGTACCTGGACACCGAGATCTCTCTGCTCATCTACACTACCAATAATCTTACCATTAGCCCAGTACTATGCATTCCGGTTACTCCGACCAAAGTGAATCACCCCACACTTGTCCGCATTAAACTCCATTTGCCACCTCTCAGCCCAGCTCTGCAGTTTATCTAAGTCTCTCTGTAACCTACAATATCCTTTGTCACTATTCACAACTCCACTGACCTTAGTGTCATCTACAAACTTACTAACCCACCCTTCTACGTCCTCATCCAGGTCGTTTATAAAAATGATGAACAGCAGTGGATCCAACACCAACCCTTGCGGTACACCACTGGTAACTGGACTCCAGGATGAACATTTCCCATCAACCACCACCCTCTGTCTTCTTTCAGCAAGCCAATTACTGTTCCAAACTGCTATATCTCCCACAATCCCATTCCTCCACATTTTATACAATAGCCTATCATGGGAACCTTATCGAACGCGTTGCTGAAATCCATACACACCACATCAACTGGTTTACTCTCATCTACCTCTTTGGTCACCTTCTCAAAGAACTCAATAAGGTTTGTGAGTCACAAAACCGTGCTGACTATCCCTAATCAAATTATTCTTTTCTCGATGATTATAAATCCTAACTCTTGTAACCTTTTCCAACACTTTACCAACAACTGAAGTAAGGTTCACTGGTCTATAATTACCAGGGTTGTTTCTACTCCCCTTCTTGAACAGGGGAACACATTTGCTACCCTCCAGTCTTCTGGGACTATTCCTGTAGGCAATGACGATTTAAAGATCAATGCCAAAGGCTCAGCAATCTCCTCCCTGGCTTCCCAGAGAATCCTAGGATAAATCCTATCGAGCCCAGGGGACTGATCTCTTTTCACACTCTGCAGGATTTCTAATCCCTTTTCCTTGTGAACCTCAATCCCACATAATCTAGTAGCCTGTATCTCAGTATTCTCCTCGACAACATTGTCGTTTTCTAGAGTGAATACTGTCAAAAAATATTCATTTAAGTACTTCCCCTATCTCCTCTGACCCCACACACAAATTCCCACTTCTATCCTTGATTGGCTCTAATCTTACTCTCGTCATTCTTTTATTCCTTAAATACCTATAGAAAGCCTTAGGGTTTACCCTGATCCTATCCGCCAACAACTTCTCATGTCTCCTCCTGGCTCTTCTGAGCTCTCTCTTTAGGTCTATCCTGGCTACCTTGTAACCCTCTAGCACCCTAACTGAGTCTTCACATCTCGTCCGAACATTAGCCTTCTTCTTCCTCTTGACCAGAGATTCCACTTCCTTCGTAAACCACGGCTCCCGTGCTCTACAGCTTCCTCCTTGCCTGACAGGTACATACTTATCTAGGACACTCAGGAGCTTTTCCCTGAATAAGCTCCACATTTCTAATGTGCCCATCCCCTGCAGTTTCCCTCCCCATCCTATGCTTCCTAAATCTTGCCTAATCACATTGTAATTGCCTTTCCTCCAGCTGTAACTCTTGCCCAGTGGTATACACCTATCCCTTTCTATCACTAAAGTAAACATGACAGAATTGTGCTTGCTATCACCAAAGTGCTCACCTACTGTCTTCTTCTGGATGAAGATTTCCCTAGGTTGTCTTCTTTCTTTCCTATGAATAAGTACCTTTGGTAGAGAGTGTTTCCTAAATACTTGGATCTGTGTTGATGGCAGTTGCTCTATCTGCAATTGTCAAAATGCCTGCATTTTTATATTCCCAACATCAGATTGTTTCATTGGTTTGATGTTGGCAAAACAGTAAATTCAAACTTGGTTAGGTTTTAGTATCCAGGGGCATAACTTAAACCGGTTACAGTCATGGAGATGCACAGGACAGAAACAAACCCTTCAATCCAACTCGTCCATGCTGACCAGTTATACTAACCTAATCTAGTCCCATTTGCCAGCACTTTGCCCATATCCCTCTAAACCTTTCCAGTTCATACACCTATCCAGATGCCTCTTAAATGCTGTAATTGTACCAGCCTCCACCTCTTCCTCTGGCAGCTCATTCCATACATGCACCACCTTCTGCATGAAAAAGTTGCCTTCAAGGTCATTTTTGTCGCTTTCCCCTCTCACCCTAAATCTGTGCCCTCTAGTTCTGGACTCTCCCACCCCAGGAAAAAGACCTTGTCTATTTACCCTATCCATGCCCCTCATGACTTTATAAACCTCTATAAGGTCACCTCTCAGCTTCCAACACTTCAGGGAAAATAGCCCCAGTGTATTCAGCCTGTCCCTATAGCTCAAACCTTCCGAACCTGGCAACATCCTTGTAAATCTTTTCTGAACCCTTTCAAGTTTCACCACTGATTAAATTTGAACTATTATCAAAACAGCAACCTACTCAGGTATCCATTTCACAGCTAAATGTTACATGTTCCCAATTTTCCAGTACACTCTGAGACAACTATCTATGTGCTTGTAATCTCTCAGTTCAGAATAGCATTCACTCTCTCTTAATGGTCCAGTATATGCCTTCAATATCATAACACCAATGCATTGTTGTGACTTTCATAAAGCAAGAAGGAGGCGTTTGGTGGTGATGGAGAAAAATGGACTAAAATAGACTGTGGTAGTAGGGTTAGAAAGCAATAGATCTCTCTCAGCTGCTGCATGCGGTCTCTGAAGTTTCTCTGGATTTGTTTTACCTCTAGGGCTGCTGGAGTTGTGTGTCAGACATTTCTGTTTTCTGAATATACCTTTTGACACGGGTGTGTATACAAGGTGTAACTATATTGGAACAGTAACTGTTTAAGTTTAAAATAATCTATTTTTCTGTTCAGTTTTCCAGTGGAGTAGTTAAGTTATTCTTAGAGTAGTTAAGTAGTTAAGTTCCTTTTTTTTTGTTTGTAGTTTAACTATAGTGTTTGAATAAATTGTGTTTTGCTTAACATTGAATATTTTGACCAATCGAATTGCATCTGGGACATCGCAGTTACTTTGAACAAAGAGAAAGTTAGGGTCTAGTATACCTTCCGAATATATTTTGAGGGGTCTGACCTGGTCCATAACACCTGTTATGAGCCCGTCACTCAGATAAATAGTGACTTGAAATAAACCTTGGAAGATGTTCTCCACCCTGCACTGCAAAATGGTACAGGCTGATGATCCCGCAAATGGCAGTCTCGTATATTGGTACAAACCCTTATGGGTAACGTACTTCTGGGAATCCTCATTGAACTGCAATGGTAGGTGCGCATAGGTCATGTCCAGCTTCATGAAGGATAACACCCGCCCCCTGCCAACATTGTGTCCAAGTCCTCTATACGAGGGACTGGGTATTTATCCAGAAGTGGTTTATTGTTTGTAATTAAATAGGCAGGGGATAGCAGCAAAGGAGAAGGCCATTCAGTCCAAGCAGAGTGTTCTGGCAGTTGGTAAGTAATGAGGCTATTGGAATTCACTTCCACAACCAATATCTTTGATGATGTGATGTGACACATACAGATTCCAATGGTCAATGCCTTCAATAGGTTGCTATTATTATTGAGCTCTGGGAGAAAGTGAGGACTGCAGATGCTGGAATTCAGAGCTGAAAAATGTGTTGCTGGAAAAGTGCAGCAGGTCAGGCAGCATCCAAGGAGCAGGAGAATCGACGTTTCGGGCATAAGCCCTTCTTCAGGAATGAGGAAGGTATGCCAAGCAGGCTAAGATAAAAGGTAGGGAGGAGGGACTTGGGGGAAGGGCGTTGGGAATGCGATAGGTGGAAGGAGGTTAAGGTGAGGGTGATAGGCCTATCACCCTCACCTTAACCTCCTTCCACCTATCGCATTCCCAACGCACCTCCCCCAAGTCCCTCCGTCCTACCTTTTATCTTATTGAGCTCTGGGCCTGTTACTCACAAACAGGACAATTCCACTTCAGACCCTTGGTTCCTGTTAGACACAAACAAGACCACTCATCCCCTTGAGCCTGTTACACTGGACCAGTATGAGGTCCATCCAGCCCCAGAAGCCTTCAGCACAGGAACAGGAGGAGTCACATTCATCCCCTCAGGTCTGTGAGAAGCTCCATTCACCCCCCTTGGACCATGTTAAATGCTGCCCAGGTCTGCAGAGAGACAATATCAGGATACACAAAGGGTTAACAGTGTGTTTGTAATCCAGGGCTAATTGCTGCTTTCTCCCTTTGAACCACTTGCTGCTCTCACTCACAGTGACACATTGACAATTCTGATTAAATACACAAGGGGAACACCACAGGAAGTGGCCATTCCACCCAGACAGAGTATGTGGGCAGTTCCTCCCCAGGTGAGCATTCGGACAGGTCATGGGTAAGTAAAGTCACAGCAAGAACTTTCTGCCGCGACCAGCATCATTGTTTGCTGATGTTGTGAAGATATATTCCAATGAACGATTTCTGTTTATTAGTGAGATCTGGCTGTAGGGCTCAAGTCTGTCAGACAGAATATCTTTCTGCATCAACGAGCATGGGTAATGCAGAGACAAGAGCTTTGGTACATCCTGAGGAGGTGAAGGCTGCTATAGAAATTCAAACATTTTGTTGTTTTACCTTCTTGAAGCTTCCTAATTCTCTGAGGAGCACCTATCATCCCACAGAGAATCAAAGTAGTCTGCAAGGACTTAGTCTAAAAGCAGTTCTGATCTCTCGAGAGCTGGTGACAAGAGGTGAGGTCTCATTAACTCCTTTGTCTTTCAGAGCTTGAGAGGGTGAGGCTGATGAAATATCTGGGAGCAGACACTGATCAAGAAATTTTACGTCTTGCTGTTACTTCTCCAAGGTAATGACATCGTCAGCTCGGACACGCTCATGGTTAATAGTCTTTGTAAAAGGTTGTTCTTATCGAGGTCTGTTTGGGAACCAGTGCAGCAGTGAGGCAGTGTACACACTCATACCTAGTCCTGGTCACCCATCACCCTGTGCTCACTGATATACACTGGCTCCCATCCTGACAACAGTTGTGGAGTAACACAGAGATCCCACAGTGTAATTTGCAGATCGAGAGGAGGTTACAGAGGGAGGGAGTGGAGAGTGGTGACAGATAGATGGGAAAGCAGTGGTGATTATCATAAAGCTGAAGTTTTGTTGACCAATGGAATTCAGTGAATAAGGATTCAGTCATGAGGATGAACTGGAATAAATACTGGGGAATAATGTTTATTCTGACACTGCAAGTTCAGTTACAATTTACTGAAACTTATGTTTTTTTACTGGTTTAGTTAGAATTTCCTACAAAGACAGTACAGCAGCTCCTAGAATAGACAGACTGGTCAGCATCGCACTTCCTGTTCATTCTCACTGTGCTAGAAACCTCAATAAGGGTGTGAGATAACCGACAGAGAGAAGGGAGAGTGCAGGGCTGACATGTTCCCAAAAAGGTGAAGGACAGGACCGATAGGCTGAGAGAACCCTGAATGTCAGTGGATGCACAGGATTGGATATGGGGGAAAAAACCCTTGTGATAGACACCGAGGGGTCAAAACACTAGATACCTCAGCGGAGAAAATACAGGGGGTTACTGAAAATGGGAATTAGGAGAACAACCAGGGGACAGGTCAAAGTAATGGTGAGTACTATGAAGGAAAACCCAAAGGTGTTTTATAAGTATATTCGGGGTCAGAGAAGAGGCAGAGAAGGAGCAGGCCCCATTAGGGACCAAACGCACAAACTGTGTGTGTGGAGCTAGAAGACACAGCTGAGGTTCGAAATGAGTACTTTGTATTCCCTGGAGAGAAGGACAAGGGAAGTCTCGGAATCAGGAAGGGAGACTCTCATATATTTTAATGAATTAACATTGAGATGGAGGAGGTATCGACGGTTTAATTGACTCGAAAATTGATCAGTTCCTTTGGCCCAGATCACACGTACCTCAGACTGCTGTGGGAGGCAAAGGGAGGAGATTGCAGGCACCCCGACATTAATTTACAAATCCTCTCGTTTTGAGGTTTTGATTTATTATTGTCTCATGCAAATCTGTACAGTGAAAGGTTTTCCACGCAGTACGTAAACATCACACTGTACAAAGACCATCGTGTGATTGTACAGAGTGGGGAATACGGCTGCACAGAATTTGTACAAAAAGCAAGATGAACATTAGGTTTGAAATTTGAGAGGTCCATTCAGAAGTCTAACATCAGGGAAGAAGCTGAACTTGAACCTGTCGGTATCTGTGTGGAAGGTTTTGTATCTCCTGCCTGATGGAAGGGTTGGAAGAGATTAGAACCAGGGTGGGGAGGGCTCTCTGATGATGTTGGCTGTCTCTCTGAGGCAAGGAGAGGTGTACATGGAGACAATGGACAGATGATCAGCTTGTGTGATGGTCTCGGCTGTGTTCACAACCCTCTGTAGTTATTTACAGGCCTGGGCAGAGCGGTTGCTGTTCCAAGACGTGATGTATCCAGATAGAATGCTCTCCTTGGTGCATCTGGAAAGGTAGGTGAGGGGCCTAATGCTGAATTTCCTTCACCTCCTGTCAAAGAAAACCTCCTCCTGCCCCTACATCGCCTCCTTATCCCTGTAATCTCCTCCAGCCCCTACACCCCCTCGCTATCTCCATAACCTTCTCCAGCCCCGACACCCCTACCCTACCTCTGTAACCCCTTCCAGCCCCTACACCCACTCCTTATCTCTGTAACCCCTTCCAGCCCCTACACCCCCTCCCTATCTCTGTAACGTCCTCCTGCCCCTACATCCCCTCCTTATCCCTGTAACCTTCGCCAGCCCCTACACCCTCTGCCCTATCTCTGTAACCTCCTCCATCTCCTACACCCCTGCTTATCTCTGTAACCTTTTCCAGCCCCTACTCCCCCTCCCTATCTCTGTAACCCCTTCCAGCCAATACACCCCCTCCCTATCTCTGTAACCCCCTCCAGCCCCTACTCCCTCTCCCTTTCTCGTAAACCCCCTCCAGCCCCTACTGCCCCTCCCTATCTCTGTAACCCCTTCCAGCCAATACACCCCCTCCCTATCTCTGTAACCCCCTCCAGCCCCTACTCCCTCTCCCTTTCTCGTAAATCCCCTCCAGCCCCTACTCCCCCTCCCTATCTCTGTAACCCCTTCCAGCTGCTACACCCCCTCCCTATTTCCATAACCTTCTCCAGCCCCTACACCCCTACCCTATCTCTGTAACCCCCTCCAGCCCCTACACCCCCTCCCTATTTCCATAACCTTCTCCAGCCCCTACACCCCCTCCCTTTCTCTGTAACCCCCTCCAGCCACTACACCTCCTCTCTATCTCTGTAACCTCCTCCAGCCCCTACACCCCCTCCCTTTCTCTGTAACCCCCTCCAGCCACTACACCTCCTCCCTATCTCTGTAACCTCAGCCGCCCCTACATACCCTCCCTATCTCTGTAACCTCCTCCAGCCCCTACACCCCCTCCCTATCTCTGTAACCCCTCCAGCCCCTACACCCCCTCCCTATCTCTGTAATCCCCTCCAGACCCTACATCCCCTCCCTATCTCCGTAACCCCCTCCAGCCCCTACACTCCCTCCCTATCACCGTAACCCCCTCCAGCCCCTACACCCCCTCCCTATCTCTGTAACCCCCTCCTACCCCTACACCCCCTCCCTATCTCTGTAACCCCCTTCAGCCCCTGCAACCCGTCCCTATCTCCGTAAGCTCCTCTAGCCCCTACACCCCCTCCCTATCTCTGTAACCCCCTCCAGACCCTACACCCCCTCCCTATCTCTGTAACCCCCTCCAGCCCCTACACCCCCTCCCTATCTCCGTAAGCCCCTCCAGCCCCTACACCCCCTCTCTATCTCTGTAACCCCCTACACCCCCTCCCTATCTCTGTAATCCCCTCCAGCCCCTACACCCTCTCCCTATCTCTGTAACCCCCTCCAGCCCCAACAGTACCCTTCCACTGACACTCTTATTCATTTGGCCAAACTGGTCCTCACCCTTAACAATTTCACCTTTGAATCCTCCCACTTCCTCCAGACCAAAGGCGTAGCCATGGGCACACATATGGGCCCCAGGTATGCCTGTCTCTTTGTTGGCTACGTAGAGCAGTTGATCTTCCGTAATTACACCAGCACCACTCCCCACCTCTTCCTCCGCACATTGATGACTGCATTGGCGCCACCTCGTGCTCCCGCGAGGAGGTTGAGCAATTCATCAACTTCACCAACACATTCCACCCTGACCTTAAATTTACCTGGACCATCTCTGACACCTCCCTCCCCTTCCTGGACCTCTCCATCTCCATTAGTGACGACCGACTTGACACTGACATTTTTTACAAACCCACCGATTCCCATAGCTACCTGGATTACACCTCGTTCCACCCTATCTCTTGCAAAAATGCCATCCCATGTTCCCAATTTCTCCTCCTCCGCCGTATCTGCTCCCAGGACCAGTTCCACCATAGAACACACCAGATGGCCTCCTTCTTTAGAGACCGCAATTTCCATTCCCCCGTGGTTAAAGATGCCCTCTAACGCATCTCGTCCACATCCCGCACCTCTGCCCTCAAACCCCCTCCCTCCAACCATAACAAGGACAGAACGCCCCTGGTGCTCACCTTCCACCCTACAAACCTTTGCATTAACCAAATCATCCGCCGACATTTCCGCCACCTCCAAAAAGACCCCACCACCAGGGATATATTTCCCTCCCCACCCCTTTCCGCCTTCCGCAAAGACCATTCCCTCTGAGACTACCTGGTCAGGTCCACACCCCTCTACGACCCACCCTCCCAATCTGGCACTTGCCCCTGCCACCGCAGGAACTGTAAAACCTGTGCCCACACCTCCTCCCTCACTTCTATCCAGGGCCCTAAAGGAGCCTTCCACATCCATCAAAGTTTTACCTGCACATCCACCAATATCATTTATTGTATCCGTTGCTCCCGATGTGGTCTCATCTACATTGGGGAGACTGGGCGCCTCCTAGCAGAGCGCTTTCGGGAACATCTCCGCGACACCCGCACCAATCAACCAAACCGCCCCGTGGCCCAACATTTCAACTCCCCCTTCCACTCTGCCGAGGACATGGAGGTCCTGGGCCTCCTTCACCGCCGCTCCCTCACCACCAGACGCCTGGAGGAAGAACGCCTCATCTTCCGCCTTGGAACACTTCAACCCCAGGGCATCAATGTGGTCTTCAACAGCTTCCTCATTTCCCCTTCCCCCACCTCATCCTAGTTTCAAACTTCCAGCTCAGCACTGTCCCCATGACTTGTCCGGACTTGTCCGACCTGCCTATCTCCTTTTCCACCTATCCACTCCACCCTCTCGTCCTTGATCTATCACCTTCATCTCCTCCCCCACTCACCCATTGTACTCTATGGCTACTCTCTCCCCACCCCCACCCTCCTCTAGTTTATCTCTCCACGCTTCAGGCTCACTGCCTTTATTCCTGATGAAGGGCTTTTGCCCGAAACGTCGATTTCGCTGCTCGTTGGCTGCTGCCTGAACTGCTGTGCTCTTCCAGCACCACTAATCCAGTATTTGCTTTCCAGCATCTGCAGTCATTGTTTTTACCTCTCTGTTTATTGTGGCACAGAGTCTCCCACAGGACAACTCACACCTTCAATGCATTATCTGGGCTGACATGACACCAGTTGTTAAAGTTCATTGAGAACATAACTTTTACATTTTTTGCGATTTACATATGAAAGAACTGAAACCAACATGTTCATTCTAAAAGATGAGAGACTTAACAAACATTCCAGGTCTTTTTCAAGATATAATTTTAGTTACATCATACTACACTTTTGCTGTAAATTCTGTATCTTGTGATCTTATGCTCCACAACCATCTGATGGAGGAGCAGCGCTCTGAAAGCTAGTGCTTTGTTGTGTGATTTTTAACTTTGTACACCCCAGTCCAACACTGGTATCTCCAAATCATAATCTAATGATGGCCATATGAACACTGTTGGACAAACCAATTGAGGTCACTGATATACTTCAGGGAAGGAAATCTGCCATTCTTCTCCAGTCTCACCCTACATGTAACTCCAGACCCTCAGCACCCAAAGATCCCTCTGTGTATCAGCGCTCCTTAGGGTCCTGCCATTTATTTGATATTTTCCTAAACATTTGTCCTGGCAAAATGCATCACTTCACACTTATCCAGATTAAACTCCATCTGCCATTTCTCTGTCCAACTTTCCAGATGATCTATACCCTGCTGAATCCATTCACAACCTTGCTCACTATCCACAACTCCACCAAAGTTCATGATGTTTGCAAACTTATTAAACAGACTGCTGACATTATCATCCAAATTATTTATCTGTTTCATCAACTACAGGGAGCCCAGCTCTGGGCCCTGTTTAACACCACTGGTCACAGACCCCCATTTCCCCCACATCCCTCCACAGTGACTCTCTGTAATCTATGACCAAGCCAAATTTGTATCTAACTGACCAACTCACCCTGGATCCTGTGTGCCTTAATCTTCGGAACAAGTTTACCATGAGGGACCTTGTCAAATGCTTTAGTAAAGTCTGAGTAGACAACATCCACTGCCCTTCCCTCATCAGTCATCCTCATCACTTCCTCAAAACACTCAATCAAGTTTGTGAGACAGACTTCCCCTGCATAAAGCCATGGGGATATCCTTCATCAGAACATTCTTTTCCAAATATGAGTAAATGCTGTCTCTCAGAATCTTCTCCAATAAATACTGATGAGAACTTAAAATAATTTTTAACACTTACGTAAAAACACTCATTGTTTTCACCTTGCTCGCTTTCTGTGACAGTGCGGCACATCCTTCGCACTGACCCTCCGACAGTGCAACATTCCTTCAGTACTAACCCACCAACAGTGCAGCACTCTCTCAGCACTGACCACTCTGACATAATGGTACTCACTCAGCACTGACCCTCTGACAGTGCAGCACTCCCTCAGCACTAACCCTCCGACAGTGCGGCACTCCCTCAGCACTGACCCTCCGACAGTGCGGCAATCCCTCAGCACTGACCCTCTGACAGTGTGGCATTCCCTCAGTGATGACCCTCTCAAATGTCTTCCTAAATGGGTTGGTTCAGAAGGGAGTATGAATTTCAACAATGATGATGTAAATCTTTTCATGAATTGTCTCCATTTCTCTTCAGGTCTTTGCTAATGAAGTGGTTCCTCCTCTTGTCAGTGTTCCTGCCTTCAGCCTGTGGTATGTGTCTTTCTCAATGTACATCTACATATACAGAGGAACCTTGTGAGAGAGGAGGGGAGACAGAGAGGGAGAGAGAGAAAGAGAGTGGGGTTGGGGGAAGAGAGGGACGTGGGGAGAGAGAGACACACACACACACAGACAGCTAAAGGCAGAAAGGATGAGGAAATATCAGTCGCAAAGACAGATCCGAATTAGAAAATGGAATGTGGAGAGACTGGGATATTATGAAGGGCAGCATGTTAATGAGTTAGACTGGGTGGGATATTGCAGGGAGTGTGGGGAGAGTGGGATTAGAATAGGTGGGATCTTAAAGGGAGTGGAGAGTGAGGGGAAGAGTGGGATTAGACTGGTTGGGATATTAAAGGGAGTGGGGAGTGAGGGAGAGAGTGGGATTAGACTGGGTGGGATATTAAGGAGTGTGGAGAGTTCGGGGGAGAGTGGAATTAGACTGGGTGCAATATTAAAGGGGGTGGAGAGTGAGGGGGAGAGTGGGATTAGACTGGGTGGGATATTAAAGGGTGTGGGAAGTGATGGGGGAGAGTGGGAATAGACTGGTTCGGATATTGAAGGGTGTGGGGAGTGATGGGGAGAGAAGGATTAGACCGGGTGGGATATTAAAGGGAGCAAGGAGTGTGGAGAGATAGGAGGAGAGTGGAGTTAGACTGGGTGGAATATGAAAGAGGGTGGAGAGTGTGGGGGAGAGTGGGATTAGACTGGGTGGGATATTAAAGGGAGTGGGGTGTATGAGGGGAGAGTGGGATTAGACTGGGTGGGATAAAAAGGGGAGCGGGGATTGAGGGGGAGAGTGGGATTAGACTGGGTGGGATATTAAAGGGAGTGGGGAGTGAGGGGGGAGAGTGAGATTCGACTGGTTGGGATATTAAAGGGTGTGGGGAGTGAGGGAAAGAGTGGGATTAGACTGGGTGGGATATTAAGGGTGTGAGGGGAGAGCGGGATTAGACTGGGTGGGATATTAAGGAGAGTGGGGAGTGAGGGGGAGAGTGGGATTAGACTGGGTGGGATATTAAAGGGTGCAGGAAGTGAGGGGAGAGTGGCATTAGACTGGATGGGATATTAAAGGGAGCGAGGAGTGAGGGGGAGAGTGGGATTAGACTGGGTGGGATATTAAAGGGTGTGGGAAGTGAGGGGAGAGTGGAATTAGACTGGGTGGGATATTAAGGATGTGAGGGGAGAGTGGGATTAGACTGGGTGGGATATTAAAGGGTGTGGGAAGTGAGGGGCAGAGTGGCATTAGACTGGGTGGGATATTAAAGGATGTGAGGAGTGAGGGGATAGTGAGATTAGACTGGTTGGGATATTAAAGGGTGTGGGGAGTGAGGGAGAGAGTGGGATTAGACTGGGTGGGATATTAAGGGGAGCGGGGAGTGAGGGGGAGAGTGTGATTAGACTGGGTGGGATATTAAAGGGTGTGGGGAGTGAGGGGGAGAGTGGGATTAGACTGGGTGGGATATTAAAGGTGTGGGAAGTGATGGGGGAGCTTGAGATTCGACTGGGTGAGATATTAAGAGGAATGAGGAGTATTATGACATGGGTAACCCCTCCTGCTTAATTTAAACCTGCAACACAAGAAAGATTTATCCCCTGCAGTAATCTGTGAAAATTCGAGAGGTCAAGAACTATTTGAAAGAAAAATTAACAACTTTATTTCTTAAGGTATACGAGAGAATAACTAACCAGCAACTGTTTTCATCTCCTTCCTATAACCTATCTTTTACTTTCCCTTCTGCAATACAAGTCTAATTAAACCCCAATTAAAATTTACAAAACAAAACTTCTTATCTCAAAAGACAGCTTTGTGTTCTTCTCTGTATTCCTGTCTTCATTCCATCTTCTAGCTGATTCTACTTCACAGGTCATTCATCGATAAAGGTACCTGTAAGAGAGCGATTTTTCAGGCAGTCTCTACATGCTACTGGCTTGGCAGCTCTCCTCCCAACTGTTCGATTTTCCTCAGTCTTTTACGCCCCCCCCCCAAACCATCGGATTATGTCATTGACCTTTAAAATTGTCAAAAAACTAAATTCAAACTTGATTGGAATTTGGTATTTTTCAGGGTATAATTTAAACTGATTGGCCTCACTCGAATTTGTTTTGTCAATTCTCAGCAACCCAGCAAACCTAGCTTTCGACCAAGTGTTATATTGTTAGGTCATTGAGAACATTTGGTGCTGTCAGGTTGTTCTGTGAGCTTTTAACTCTCTTACAAGTGCAGTCCATCCACATCTTCATAACAGGAGGCAAGGGGGAGCATAGGATTAGTCTGCATGGGATTTCAAATAATTCCTACCTATCTCTGTAGCCTCCTCCAGCCCATACACCCCTCACTATCTCTGTAACCGACTTTGACCCCTACAGCCCCTCCCTATCTCTGTTACCTCCTCCAGCCCCTGCACACCTCTCTCTCTGCCACCTCTTCCAGTCTCTACACCCCCTCTCTATCTCTGTAATCCCCTCCAGCCCCTATGCCCCCTCCCTATCTCTGTAACCCCCCTCCAACCCCTACACCCCCTCCCTATCTCTGTAACCCCTACATCCTCTCCCTATCTCTGTAACCCCCTCCAGCCCCTACATCCCCTCCCTATCTCTGTAACCCCCTCCAGCCCCTACACCCCCTCCCTATCTCTGTAACCTCCTCCAGCCCCAACACCCCCTTGCTATCTCTGGAACCCCCTCCCGCCCCTACACCCCCTCCCTATCTCTATAACCCCCTCCAGCCCCTACGCCCCCTCCCTATCTATGTAACCCCCCTCCAACCCCTACACCCCCTCCCTATCTCTGTAACCCCTACATCCTCTCCCTATCTCTGTCACCCCCTCCAGCCCCTACACCCCATCCCTATCTCTGTAATCCCCTCCAGCCCCTACACCCGCTCCCTATCTCTGGAACCCCCTCCCACCCCTACATCCCCTCCCTATCTCTGTAACCCCCTCCAGTCCCTACAACTCATCCCTATCTCTGTAACCCCCTCCAGCCCCTACCTACGCTCCCTATCTCTGGAACCTTCTACAATCCCAGACTCTCAAGTATCCCCCAATTCCCAGCGTTCCACCATTGGGGCTGTGCCTCACATGGCTGGGAAATCAGAGCTTTGGAATTCCCTCCGGAAATCTTTCCACCTCTCTCTCTCTCTCTCACTCACTCTCTGTTTCTCTCTCTGTCTCTCTCTCTCTCTCTCATACTTTCTCATGTTTTCTGTCTCTCTCTCCATCTCTCCCTCACTTTCTCTCTCTCTTTCTCTCTCTCTCTCTCTCTCTCTCCCTCCCCCACTCTCTCTCTCCCTCCCACTGTCTCTCCTCCTTACAGCTAAACACTGACTGAATGTTTCGGATCCTCTCTCCCTGACCCCTCCCTAGGTGTCTGAGGTGTGACCTTCTCGAGAGTGACCCAGAGTGAATGGCTCACTCTGTTCACTTTCAGATAAACCTCGCAATGTCAGTATCTCACTGACCGAGGGACACAAAGACAGACTGCAGGAAGGGGACTCTGTTACCTTACAGTGTGATGTCCTCTACAGTCAACCAGCCGTCACCGGGTATTCCTGGTATCAGGACGGAGTTCAGCTCCCCAGCGCTTGGCGTCAAACCATGGAAATCAGAGACATCAGCTACTCACAGTTTGGGGAATATTTCTGTGAAGTGAGGAACAGGATTGGGAGCGGCAGGTCGGAGGGTATTGAATTGAGAGGGCAGTGTAAGTGCCATAGATCTCTGTGTGGAGGGTTATTGGGGGAACTGAGTCTCATTCAGGCATCCCTGACACGGCAGTGAGGAAATACTCCCGGCAGGATGGGGATAATCAGAGGGAGATGGAGGGAAGGCCGAAGGCAACACAATGAGAGGTGAGCACAAGTGGAGAACTGGGAGCACTGTATACAGCTCCCCAGACTGTATATCTCTCAGTTAGACCCACACTCACAGCACTGTGCACAGCTCCCCAGACTGTATATCCCTCAGTTAGACCCACACTCACAGCACTGTGCACAGCTCCCCAGACTGTATATCCCTCAGTTAGACCCACACTCACAGCACTGTGCACAGCTCCCCAGACTGTATATCCCTCAGTTAGACCCATACACACAGCACTGTGCACAGCTCCCCAGACTGTATATCCCTCAGTTACACCCACACACACAGCACTGTGCATAGCTCTCCAGACTGTATATCCCTCAGTTAGACCACACTCAGAGCACTGTGCATAGCTCCCCAGACTGTATATGCCTCAGTTAGACCCACACTCACAGCACTGTGCACAGCTCCCCAGACTGTATATCCGTCAGTTACACCCACACACACAGCACTGTGCACAGCTCCCCAGACTGTATATCCCTCAGTTACACCCACACTCACAGCACTGTGCATAGCTCCCCAGACTGTATATCCCTCAGTTACACCAACACACACAGCACTGTGCATAGATCCCCAGACTGTATGTCCCTCAGTTACACCCACACTCACAGCACTGTGCACAGCTCCCCAGACTGTATATCTCTCAGTTAGACCACACTCACAGTACTTTGCACAGCTCCCCAGACTGTATATCTCTCAGTTAGACCACACTCACAGCACTGTGCACAGCTCCGCAGAACTGTATATCCCTCAGTCAGACCCACATTTGGAGCACTGTGCACAGTTCCAGTGTCTGTATCGTTTGGATAGACTACACTCAAAACTCGGTCTGTATTTCCTGTCTCATTATTCCAAATATGATACCCAATCTGGAGGTTATAACCATTGGGAGATTGTGAACAGACTGAGGCAGGTTTCTCTCGAGAAGAGGGGTCTGAGGGAGTGACCTGATCGATGTGTTTACAATTCTTCAAAGGATTTCTCTCGGGGAGTCAGATGGAAGATATTTCCACTTCTGTGTGTGTTGGGGAGGGGAGGTGGTACAGTGGGAGGGAGTGACCGGAAGGAGAGGCCGTCGGTAAGACAAAGTCCTGAATAACTCCCATTGGGAATTCAGGAGAAACATCTTCACCCAGAGAGTTGGGGGAGAGGCGAATGTGGGACTCACTCCCACAGGGAGTTAGAGGCCAGGGAATGTGAGACTCACTCCCACAGGGAGTTGGAGGGCTGGGAATGTGAGACTCACTCCCACAGGGAGTTGGAGGGCTGGGAATGTGAGACTCACTCCGACAGGGAGTTGGAGGGCTGGGAATGTGAGACTCACTCCGACAGGGAGTTGGAGGGCTGGGAATGTGAGACTCACTCCGACAGGGAGTTGGAGGGCTGGGAATGTGAGACTCACTCCCACAGGGAGTTGGAGAGCTCGGAATGTGAGACTCACTCCCACAGGGAGTTGGAGGGCTGGGAATGTGAGACTCACTCCGACAGGGAGTTGGAGGGCAGGGCATGTGGGACTCACTCCGACAATTCCCTGTGGAAGTGAATCCTTTCCATGCATTGGTGCAGGGGAAGCTGGTTAAACACACGAGGGAGAGAGGGAGATGAAGATGAGGTGCTGAGGAAGCTGATCTGGAACAGAAACCCTAGCATGGAGCAGAGGGGCCGAATGGAAACTTCAGTGACAACACCATCAGTAAAACATTTCCCACCATGTCAACATTAACCAGATTGGTAACAAACCTCTGTTTCAGATAAACCGAGAGATTTTCAGATTGTACACAGTGTGAATGGTGACGCTAGGAGAGATTTAACGTCTGTGAACGAGCGTGACACTGTGAATATTAGCTGTACCAGTCAGAACAGTGACCCTGCAGTCTCAGGGTACAGCTGGTACAGACTCACTCAGAACAAGCCAGTCAGCGGGCAGATACTGCTGTTTGAAAGCATCAGCAAGGACGACAGTGGGAATTATCAGTGTGAGGCTAGAAACAACGTTGGGACAGGGAGATCACACACCATCACCATCAAGGTGCAGTGTGAGTATCCCCAGAAACACAGCTCCTGAATTCATTCACCTGGTATTTCCAAACCTGGTCAAACAGCTTCTGTACATTAACCATTCAAGGGCACATGCAGATAGAGTGCCGCACTGTCGGAGGGTCAGTGCTGAGGGAGTGCCGCACTGTCGGAGGGTCAGTGCTGAGGGAGTGGCGCACTGTTGGAGGGTCAGTGCTGAGGGAGTGCCGCACTGTCGGAGGATCTGTGCTGAGGGAGTGCTGCACTGTCAGAGGGTCAGTGCTGATGTAATGCCGCACTTATGGAGGGTCAGTGCTGAGGGAATGCCGCACTGTTGGAGGGTCAGTGCTGAGGGAGTGCTACACTGTTGGAGGGTCAGTGCTGAGGGAGTGCCGCACTGTTGGAGGGTCAGTGCTGAGGGAGTGCCGCACTGTCGGAGGGTCATGGCTGAGGGAGTGCCGCACTGTCGGAGGGTCAGTGCTGAGGGAGTGCCGCACTGTCGGAGGGTCAGAGCTGAGGGAATGCCGCACTGTCGGAGGGGCAGTGCTGATGTAATGCTGCACTGATGGAGGGTCAGTTCTGAGGGAATGCCGCACTGTTGGAGGGTCAGTGCTGAGGGAGTGCTGCACTGTTGGTGGGTCAGTGCTGAGGGAGTGCTGCACTGTTGGAGGGTCAGTGCTGAGGGAGTGCTGCACTGTCGGAGAGTCAGTGCTGAGGGAGTGCCACACTGTCAGAGGGTCAATGCTGAGTGAGTGGGCACTGTCGGAGGGTCAGTGCTGAGGGAGTGGGCACTGTCGGAGGGTCAGTGCTGAGAGAGTGGGTACTGTCGGAGGGTCAGTGCTGAGGGAGTGGGCACTGTCGGAGGGTCTGTGCTGAGGGAGTGCTGCTCTGTCGGAGGGTCAGTGCTGAGGGAGTGGGCACTGTATGAGGGTCAGTCCTAATGGTGTTGGGTGTTTATTTCCAGATGCTCCGACCAGTGTCCGAATCACATTCCCGCCTTCAGTTCGAGCTGGAGTGTGGACAACCCTCAGCTGTCAGTCTGATGGCCATCCAGCAGCAGTTTCCTATCACTGGCGGAAGGTGTGTCCACACGGTTCGATGTCTCTCTGTTCTGGGAATCAATGGACGTCTCAATGTTCATTCTACGCTTCTGTTGAAGATGTTGGCTGTGAGATCACCTGTACAGCGGGGAACACCGTGGGTGAAAAGGAATCTGATCCCATACGACTGGATATTCAGTGTGAGTGTCATCAGTCTGAGAGTCCCACTCACCAACAAACTCTCACATTATACTGAGCTAAAACTTCATGTCCCTCCCTATCCCTGTACCCTCCTCCAGCTCCTACACCTCCTCCCTATCTCTGTAACCCCCTCCAGCCCCTACACCCCCTCCCTATCTCTGTAACACCCTTCCAGCCCCTACACCCCCTCCCTATCTCTGTAACCCCCTCCAGCTCCTACACCTCCTCCCTATCTCTGTAACCTCCTCCAATCCCTACACCCCCTCCCTATCCCTGTACCCTCCTCCAGCTCCTACACCTCCTCCCTATCTCTGTAACCCCCTCCAAGCCATAAACCTCCTCTGTAACTTGTAGCTACATCTGTACAGCGTGGAATTCTGTCAGCTCCCGGGATTCTACACCCAAACACATTAATGTACAGTGTAAGTAAAGAGGGTGTGGGATATACAAGAAATAGCCCCCAGACCATACTCGGAGCACTGTGTTTAGATCCCGGGTCTCCACACGACAGTTGGATAGTCAGGCATTACAGAGGAGGGTGCACTTGGGAATGAGAAATTCTAGCATGGAGAAGAGGGGATGAATGGCCTCTTTCAGGATATGAGGAATTCTGGTGGTCTTTCTGTGAAATGATGTCAGTGCTCAGGGGCAGCATTTATTCGGGGATTTGGGAGAATGTTCCACAGTGTTATCCCTCTCCCTGACCTGAATCGAGCTGTAATTCCTCTTGTAGATGGTCCTGGAGATGTTACCATTGTTCGCAGTGAGCCACAGGGAGAGGTGAAGGAGGGAGACCGGGTTACCCTGACCTGCAACTCCAGGAGTAATCCAGGAGCTCGCTACACCTGGTATAAGGACAATGTGAACACAGCAGTTAACAAGGGGACAGGGAACATCCTGACCATACGCTCCATCACCCCAACGGAATCTGGAGATTATTACTGCAAAGCGGAAAACATTATTGGAGAACAAACTTCAAAGAGCTTCAGGATCGAGGTGCTCTGTGAGTGACATTCCCAGGTTGACCTTTTCCCAATGTAAACTCCCCGGTCTCTGTCACTACTCACTGCATGAGAGCGACTTATCCAAAACTTCACTGTCCCCCGGTCTCTGAACCCACAACGAATCCCTTTCCTGAATCACCCTCCTCTCACTCCCTCTCCTGCATCGTTCCCCAGTTCAGCAACACCTCAATTGTAAAATTCCCATTCTTGGCTTTCAACACCCTCCATCACTCCCTCTCTATCTCTGTCACCCCCTCCAGCTCCTACACCCCTCCCTCTCTCTGTTAAACCCTTCAGTCCCTAAACCCCCTCCTTACCTCTATAATGATCCCCAGCCCCTATCCTCTCTCCCTGTCTCTGTAACGCCCTCCAGCCCTTACACTCATTCCCTCTCTCTGTAACCCCCTCCAGCCCGTATACCCCCTCTCTATCTCTGTAACGCCCTCCAGCCCCTACACCCCCTCCCTATCTCTGTAACCCCCTCCAGCCCCTACACCCCCTCCCTATCTCTGTAACGCCCTCCAGCCCCTACACCCCCTCCCTATCTCTGTAACCCCCTCCAGCCCGTATACCCCCTCCCTATCTCTGTAACCTCCTCCAGACTCTACACCCCCTCCCTAACTCTTTAACCCCCTCCAGCCCGTATACCCCCTCCCTATCTCTGTAACCCCCTCCAGCCCCTACACCCCCTCCCTATCTCTGTAACCCCCTCCAGCCCCTACACCCCTCCCTATCTCTGTAACTCCCTCCAGCCCCTACACCCCCTCCCTATCTCTGTAACCTACTCCAGCCCCTACACCCCCTCCCTATCTCTGTAACCTACTCCAGCCCCTCCACCCTTCCCTATCTCTGTAACCTACTCCAGCCCCTCCACCCTTCCCTATCTCTGTAACCCCCTCCAGCCCCTCCACCCTTCCCTATCTCTGTACCCTACTCCAGCCCCTACATCCCTCTACATGTCTGTAACCCCCTCGAGTCCTGGCCTCTTGAGTATCGCCTGATTCCTGCCCCCGTCGGCTCTGCCTTCAGCTGGCAATGACCCTGAGCTCTTTTTTGTCACTTTTCCTGGTTTCATTTCCGATCAGGGATCTTTCTGGTGTTCCCCCACCCCACCCCTCGGAGACCCCCTGTCTCCTGTGGACCTGGATATGTGAGGGATTCTGAAATCTTGGAATCACGTCTCTCTCTCTCTCTCTCTCTCTCTCCCAACAGATGGACCGAGAAACGTGGAGATTATTTCTGAGGATACAGTGAAGGAGGGGACCGAGATCACGTTAACGTGTCGAGGTGAAGCCAACCCCCCGGTTCATACCTACAGCTGGAGGAAAATGTGCAACGGACAACGGAACAATCTGCGAGAAAATACCGACACGATTAGGATTCAACCCACCAGGGATGATGCATCTTGTAGCTACATCTGTAGAGCACGGAATTCTGTCATCTCCCGGGATTCTACACCCAAACACATTAATGTACAGTGTAAGTAAAGAGGGTGTGGGATAACCAGAAAATAGCCCCCAGACCACACTCGGAGCACTGTGTTTGGATCCCGGGTCTCCACACTACAGTTGGATAGTCAGGCATTACAGAGGAGGGTGCACTTGGGAATGAGAAATTCTAGCATGGAGAAGAGGGGATGAATGGCCTCTTTCAGGATATGAGGAATTCTGGTGGTCTTTCTGTGAAATGATGTCAGTGCTCAGGGGCAGCATTTATTGGGGGATTTGGGAGAATGTTCCACAGCGTTAACCCTCTCTCTGACCTGATTCGATCTGTAATTCCTCTTGTAGATGGTCCTGGAGATGTTACCATTGTTCGCAGTGAGCCACAGGGAGAGGTGAAGGAGGGAGACCGGGTTACCCTGACCTGTAACTCCAGGAGTAATCCAGGAGCTCGCTACACCTGGTATAAGGACAATGTGAACACAGCAGTTAACAAGGGGACAGGGAACATCCTGACCATACGCTCCATCACCCCAACGGAATCTGGAGATTATTACTGCAAAGCGGAAAACGTTATTGGAGAACAAACTTCAAAGAGCTTCAGGATCGAGGTGTTCTGTGAGTGACATTCCCAGGTTGACCTTTTCCCAATGTAAACTCCCCGGTCTCTGTCACGACTCACTGCAAGAGAGCGACTTATCCAAAACTTCACTGTCCCCCGGTCTCTGAACTCACAGCGAGTCCCTTTCCCCAATCACCCTCCTCTGACTCCCTCTCCTGCATCGTTCCCTTGTCCAGCAACACCTCGATTGTAAAATTTCTATTCTTGGCTTTCAACACCCTCCATCACCCCCTCCCTATCTCTGTAACCCCCTCCAGCTTCTACACCCCTCCCTCTCTCTGTTAAACCCTCCAGTCCCAAAACCACCTCCTTACCTCTATAACGATCCCCAGCCCCGAAACCCTCTCCCTGTCTCTGTAACCCCCTCCAGCCAATACACACCCTCCCTCTCTCTGTTACCCCCTCCAGCCCTTACACCCACTCCCTATCTCTGTAACCCCCTCCAGCCCCTACACCCCCTCTCTATCTCTGTAACCCCCTCCAGCCCCTACACCCCCTCCCGATCTCTGTAACCTCCTCCAGCCCCTACAACACCTCCCTATCTCTGTAACCCTCTCCAGCCCCTACACCCCCTCCCTATCTCTGTAACCCCCCACACCCCCCCTCCCTCTCTCTGTTAAACCGTCCAGTCCCTAAACCCCCTCCTTACCTCTATAACGATCCACAGCCCCTACACCCCCTCCCTATCTCTGTTACTCCCTCCAGCCCCTCCACCCCCTCCCTATCTCTGTAACCCCCCTCCAGCCCCTACACCCCCTCCCTATCTCTGTAACCCCCCTCCAGCCCCTACACCCCCTCCCTATCTCTGTAACCCCCTCTAGCCCCTACACCCCCTCCCTATCTCTGTAACCCCCTCTAGCCCCTACACCCCCTCCCTATCTCTATAACCTACTCCAGCCCCTACACCCCCTCCCTATCTCTGTAACCCCCTCTAGCCCCTACACCCCCTCCCTATCTCTATAACCTACTCCAGCCCCTACACCCCCTCCCTATCTCTGTAACCTACTCCAGCCCCTACACCCCCTCCCTATCTCTATAACCTACTCCAGCCCCTACACCCCCTCCCTATCTCTGTAACCCCCTCCAGCCCCTACACCCCCTCCCTATCTCTGTATCCCCCTCCAGGCCCTACACCCCCTTCCCTATCTCTGTAACCCCTCCAGCCCCTACACCCCCTCCCTATCTCTGTAACCCCCTCCAGCCCCTACACCCCCTCCCTATCTCTGTAACCCCCTCCAGCCCGTATACCCCCTCCCTATCTCTGTAACCTCCTCCAGACTCTACACCCCCTCCCAACTCTTTAACCCCCTCCAGCCAGTATACCCCCTCCCTATCTCTGTAACCCCCTCCAGCCCCTACACCCCCTCCCTATCTCTGTAACCCCCTCCAGCCCCTACACCCCTCCCTATCTCTGTAACTCCCTCCAGCCCCTACACCCCCTCCCTATCTCTGTAACCTACTCCAGCCCCTACACCCCCTCCCTATCTCTGTAACCTACTCCAGCCCCTCCACCCTTCCCTATCTCTGTAACCTACTCCAGCCCCTCCACCCTTCCCTATCTCTGTAACCCCCTCCAGCCCCTCCACCCTTCCCTATCTCTGTACCCTACTCCAGCCCCTACATCCCTCTACATGTCTGTAACCCCCTCGAGTCCTGGCCTCTTGAGTATCGCCTGATTCCTGCCCCCGTCGGCTCTGCCTTCAGCTGGCAATGACCCTGAGCTCTTTTTTGTCACTTTTCCTGGTTTCATTTCCGATCAGGGATCTTTCTGGTGTTCCCCCACCCCACCCCTCGGAGACCCCCTGTCTCCTCTGGACCTGGATATGTGTGGGATTCTGAAATCTTGGAATCACGTCTCTCTCTCTCTCTCTCTCTCTCTCCCAACAGATGGACCGAGAAACGTGGAGATTATTTCTGAGGATACAGTGAAGGAGGGGACCGAGATCACGTTAACGTGTCGAGGTGAAGCCAACCCCCCGGTTCATACCTACAGCTGGAGGAAAATGTGCAACGGACAACGGAACAATCTGCGAGAAAATACCGACACGATTAGGATTCAACCCACCAGGGATGATGCATCTTGTAGCTACATCTGTAGAGCACGGAATTCTGTCATCTCCCGGGATTCTACACCCAAACACATTAATGTACAGTGTAAGTAAAGAGGGTGTGGGATAACCAGAAAATAGCCCCCAGACCACACTCGGAGCACTGTGTTTGGATCCCGGGTCTCCACACTACAGTTGGATAGTCAGGCATTACAGAGGAGGGTGCACTTGGGAATGAGAAATTCTAGCATGGAGAAGAGGGGATGAATGGCCTCTTTCAGGATATGAGGAATTCTGGTGGTCTTTCTGTGAAATGATGTCAGTGCTCAGGGGCAGCATTTATTGGGGGATTTGGGTGAATGTTCCACAGCGTTATCCCTCTCTCTGACCTGAATCGAGCTGTAATTCCTCTTGTAGATGGTCCTGGAGATGTTACCATTGTTCGCAGTGAGCCACAGGGAGAGGTGAAGGAGGGAGACCGGGTTACCCTGACCTGTAACTCCGGGAGTAATCCAGGAGCTCGCTACACCTGGTATAAGGACAATGTGGACACAGCCGTTAACAAGGGGACAGGGAACATCCTGACCATACGCTCCATCACCCCAACGGAATCTGGAGATTATTACTGCAAAGCGGCAAACATTATTGGAAAACAAACTTCAAAGAGCTTCAGGATCGAGGTGTTCTGTGAGTGACATTCCCAGGTTGACCTTTTCCCAATGTAAACTCCCCGGTCTCTGTCACTACTCACTGCAAGAGAGCTATTTATCCAAAACTTCACTGTCCCCCGGTCTCTGAACTCACAGCGAGTCCCTTTCCCCAATCACCCTCCTCTGACTCCCTCTCCTGCATCGTTCCCTTGTCCAGCAACACCTCGATTGTAAAATTTCTATTCTTGGCTTTCAACACCCTCCATCACCCCCTCCCTATCTCTGTAACCCCCTCCAGCTTCTACACCCCTCCCTCTCTCTGTTAAACCCTCCAGTCCCAAAACCACCTCCTTACCTCTATAACGATCCCCAGCCCCGAAACCCTCTCCCTGTCTCTGTAACCCCCTCCAGCCAATACACACCCTCCCTCTCTCTGTTACCCCCTCCAGCCCTTACACCCACTCCCTATCTCTGTAACCCCCTCCAGCCCCTACACCCCCTCTCTATCTCTGTAACCCCCTCCAGCCCCTACACCCCCTCCCGATCTCTGTAACCTCCTCCAGCCCCTACAACACCTCCCTATCTCTGTAACCCTCTCCAGCCCCTACACCCCCTCCCTATCTCTGTAACCCCCCACACCCCCCCTCCCTCTCTCTGTTAAACCGTCCAGTCCCTAAACCCCCTCCTTACCTCTATAACGATCCACAGCCCCTACACCCCCTCCCTATCTCTGTTACTCCCTCCAGCCCCTCCACCCCCTCCCTATCTCTGTAACCCCCCTCCAGCCCCTACACCCCCTCCCTATCTCTGTAACCCCCCTCCAGCCCCTACACCCCCTCCCTATCTCTGTAACCCCCTCTAGCCCCTACACCCCCTCCCTATCTCTGTAACCCCCTCTAGCCCCTACACCCCCTCCCTATCTCTATAACCTACTCCAGCCCCTACACCCCCTCCCTATCTCTGTAACCCCCTCTAGCCCCTACACCCCCTCCCTATCTCTATAACCTACTCCAGCCCCTACACCCCCTCCCTATCTCTGTAACCTACTCCAGCCCCTACACCCCCTCCCTATCTCTATAACCTACTCCAGCCCCTACACCCCCTCCCTATCTCTGTAACCCCCTCCAGCCCCTACACCCCCTCCCTATCTCTGTAACCCCCTCCAGCCCCTACACCCCCTTCCCTATCTCTGTAACCCCTCCAGCCCCTACACCCCCTCCCTATCTCTGTAACCCCCTCCAGCCCATACACCCCCCTCCCTATCTCTGTGAACCCCCTCCAGCCCCTACACCCCCTCCCTATCTCTGTAACCCCCTCCAGCCCCTACACCCTCTCCCTATCTCTGTAACCCCCTCCAGCCCCTACACCCCCTTCCTATCTCTGTTACCCCCTCCTTATCTCTCTAACCTCCTCAAGCCCCTCCACCCTTCCCTATCTCTGTAACCCCCTCCAGCCCCTACACCCCCTCCCTATCTCTGTAACCCCCTCCAGCCCCTACACCCCCTCCCTATCTCTGTAACCCCCTCCAGCCCCTACACCCCCTTCCCTATCTCTGTAACCCCTCCAGCCCCTACACCCCCTCCCTATCTCTGTAACCCCCTCCAGCCCATACACCCCCCTCCCTATCTCTGTGAACCCCCTCCAGCCCCTACACCCCCTCCCTATCTCTGTAACCCCCTCCAGCCCCTACACCCTCTCCCTATCTCTGTAACCCCCTCCAGCCCCTACACCCCCTTCCTATCTCTGTTACCCCCTCCTTATCTCTCTAACCTCCTCCAGCCCCTCCACCCTTCCCTATCTCTGTAACCCCCTCCAGCCCCTACACCCCCTCCCTATCTCTGTACCCTACTCCAGCCCCTACACCCTCTCCCTATCTCTGTACCCTACTCCAGCCCCTATACCCCCTCCCTATCTCTGTAACCCCCTCCAGCCCCTACACCCCCTCCCTATCTCTGTAACCCCCTCCAGCCCCTACACCCCTCCCTATCTCTGTCACCTACTCCAGCCCCTACAATCCTCCCTATCTCTGTAACCTACTCCAGCCCCTCCACCCTTCCCTATCTCTGTAACCCCCTCCAGCCCCTCCACTCTTCCCTATCTCTGTACCCTACCCCAGCCCCTACATCCCTCTACATGTCTGTAACCCCCTCGAGTCCTGGCCTCTTGAGTATCGCCTGATTCCTGCCCCCGTCGGCTCTGCCTTCAGCTGGCAATGACCCTGAGCTCTTTTTTGTCACTTTTCCTGGTTTCATTTCCGATCAGGGATCTTTCTGGTGTTCCCCCACCCCACCCCTCGGAGACCCCCTGTCTCCTGTGGACCTGGATATGTGAGGGATTCTGAAATCTTGGAATCACGTCTCTCTCTCTCTCTCTCTCTCCCAACAGATGGACCGAGGAACGTGGAGATTATTTCTGAGGATACAGTGAAGGAGGGGACCGAGATCACGTTAACGTGTCGAGGTGAAGCCAACCCCCCGGTTCATACCTACAGCTGGAGGAAAATGTGCAACGGACAACGGAACAATCTGCGAGAAAATACCGACACGATTAGGATTCAACCCACCAGGGATGATGCATCTTGTAGCTACATCTGTAGAGCACGGAATTCTGTCATCTCCCGGGATTCTACACCCAAACACATTAATGTACAGTGTAAGTAAAGAGGGTGTGGGATAACCAGAAAATAGCCCGCAGACCACACTCGGAGCACTGTGTTTGGATCCCGGGTCTCCACACTACAGTTGGATAGTCAGGCATTACAGAGGAGGGTGCACTTGGGAATGAGAAATTCTAGCATGGAGAAGAGGGGATGAATGGCCTCTTTCAGGATATGAGGAATTCTGGAGGTCTTTCTGTGAAATGATGTCAGTGCTCAGGGGCAGCATTTATTCGGAGATTTGGGAGAATGTTCCACAGCTTTATCCCTCTCCCTGACCTGAATCGAGCTGTAATTCCTCTTGTAGATGGTCCTGGAGATGTTACCATTGTTCGCAGTGAGCCACAGGGAGAGGTGAAGGAGGGAGACCGGGTTACCCTGACCTGTAACTCCAGGAGTAATCCAGGAGCTCGCTACACCTGGTATAAGGACAATGTGAACACAGCAGTTAACAAGGGGACAGGGAACATCCTGACCATTCACTCCATCACCCCAACGGAATCTGGAGATTATTACTGCAAAGCGGAAAACGTTATTGGAAAACAAACTTCAAAGAGCTTCAGGATCGAGGTGCTCTGTGAGTGACATTCCCAGGTTGACCTTTTCCCAATGTAAACTCCCCGGTCTCTGTCACTACTCACTGCATGAGAGCGACTTATCCAAAGTTTCACTGTCCCCCGGTCTCTGAACTCACAGCCACTGCACCCCTTCCCTATCTTTGTAACCCCCTCCAGCCCCTAACCCCCCTCATCTCTTTAACCACCTTCTGCCCCTACACCCCCCACTATCTCTGTAACCCTCTCCAGCCCCTGCACCCCCTCCCAGCTCTGTAACCCCCTCCAAACCCTACACCTCTCCCTATGTCTGTAAACCCCTCAGCCACTGCACCCCCTCCCTGTCTCTTTAACCCCCTCCAGCCCCTACACCCCACTCCCTATCTCTGTAACCCCCTCCAGCTTCTACACCCTCTCCTATCTCTATAACCCCCTCCAGCCCCTACACCCCCTCCCTATCTCTATAACCCCCTCCAGCCTCTACAACCCCCTCCCTATCTCTATAACCCCCTCCAGCCCCTACACCCCCTCCCTTTCTCTGTAACCCCCTCCAGCCCCTACACCCCCTCCCTATCTCTGTCACCCCCTCCAGCTCCTACACCCCCTCCCTATCTCTATAACCCCCTCCAGCCCCTACACCCCCTTCCTGTCTCTGTAACTCCCTCTGGTCCCTACACCCGCTCCCTATCTCTGTAACCCCCTCCAGTCCCTACACTCCTCCCTATATCCATAACATTCTCCAGTACCTACCCCCTCCCTATTTCTGTACCTTCCTATGGTCCCAAAAGCTCTCCCTATCCCTGTTTCATTCTCCAGTCTCGACACCCCTCTCTGTCTCTGTAACCTGCACTGGTCCTTACACCCCTCCCTACTCTGGACCTCCACCAGTCCCTACATCCCTCTCTGTATCTGTAATGCTCCCCATTCCCTATACCCCCTCTTATCCTTGTAACCCCTTCCAGTTTCAGCCTCTTGAGTATTTCCCGATTCACTCTCCCATTTGCAGCCCTGAACTTTGGCAATCTGTCCCTAATTTGTTTTACCTCTCACCCTTTCTCTTCCTTAAAAGCTGAGCCCTTTAATTGAAGAATTGTCAAGTTATCTGCCGTGTGGGATCTGTGACCGATTTTCCTGTTATGTCACCCCTTGCAATGTCTCCCTTTGTGAGGGATGCTCAAGTAATGCTATATCTCACTGAGAGTCTTGTTCCTTTCTGTCAGATTCCCCTCGGAACATGCAGGTGTCAGTCTCTCCATCGGACAGTGCGATACACGAAGGTGACAACATCACTCTGAGCTGCACCAGCGACAGCAACCCCCCAACCAGCTGGTACAAGTGGGAACTGAGACAGGGAGAGGAGGCTGAGTCTCTGGAATCATCTGAGAGAGACCTGACCTTGTACAGAGTCACTCACAAACAGGAGGGTGTGTACTCCTGTGAGGCGGGGAACACAGTCGGTGCCAACAGCTCGGACGGTCGCAGGATAACGTTTGGGAGTAAGTAAGCAGCCCTGATATTGATGTCTGACTCCCTGCCCTCACACTGAGTGTTCAGCACAGCCCTCAGTGTTCACATTGCTCTACTCCCAGGAAGCATGGGCCCTGTGGATATGACCCAATGTAGGCAGAATGATGGAAGTCTTAAGAAGTGCTTCATTTTATGGCCATTTGTCAGACGCCTCAAATGACAGTTGGGAGGTATTGACAGTTTACAGCTTGAGTCACTTCAGCTGAGGAAGGATTTCCTTATCTTAGAGTCAGCACATTGAGGGTTCACCAAATTGAATCCTGGAATGTGGGGCAGAGAAGAGATATAATCAATCAAGAGATACAAGTAACTAATGTTAGAACTCTCACTGATTTTTCATTATTTTTGTTTGTATTGTTTTACCAGTTTTGGTTGGAGTTGTGAATTGGGAAGTATGAGCTGAAAATGAACTGTGGAATTTGGGACAGCTTGTGGTAAAAGGAAGATAGCAGATCAACAAGCATCTGTTTGTTTGTGAGGGCAGGCCTGGAGGCTAATTGCAGGCAGATTCTTGGTTAAAGGAATTCCAACAGACAAAGTGAAGGGTATTGTGTTTAAACAGATAGCAGAAGGTGGCTATTAACAAGGTCTGTATCTGGGAATTGGTTCCAGCAAGTCTGGAAGAGGCCCTATGTTGAAGCAGACAGCAGTTGTTGAATGGTTATTGAGACCTCAGGAAGAGGCGATCAGACTATCAGGGCAGAACTAGAACTGAAGTAATTGTGTGTATTTGCTGTGTAGATGAGTTTGGCTTCTAACAAAGGCAGCATGAAGATTTGAAAGCTCTGTGCCAAATCTGTCACGTTGGCATTTAGAATTCCAAAGAGTAGGAAGTTGCATTAGAAGTATTTCTGCTTTTGCCTGGGTGAACTGAGAAGGTGACCCTAATCAGTGTTTTGAAAAAGCAGCCCCATTCCTACCTGTGAAACAATGCAACATGAAAATGGTTTCAGCAATCTGGCCAATTATGATATTTCTTTTATGTTAGTTTGTCTGTCTATCTGTCTTTTGTGTGAATGGGGTCTGAAACCAAATGTTTCGGGTTTGAAACATAAACATTAGTTAGATTACAGAGAGATCATTTTCTCTTTGCTGAAATTATTGTGTATTTAATAAATAGTGAAGTGTTTTGTTTCAGGTACAAACTGGTTTCTGAAATTTCATTAATTGCAAAGTCTGGGATTGCTTATTCAAACGTCTGGTTAGGAACCATTGAGGTGCTTATTGAGGCCTTCAACAATGTTACTGTGTTGCAAATACAGTAATTCAATGGCTGGTTTAATTTGGTTATTTCACTTTGTGCCATAAAACTGTCATGATACACTGGCACTGGAGCAAAAAGTGTACAAAGTCACCATATCTGGCATGATCCTAGGAACAAAGATATCTAGGCACAAAATCTTAGGTATGAATTAGAAAAATGAAATGTAAGATCAAAAATCAGCATTACAGAACTTCTAAAGCTCGGTGCAGAGGCAGCTTATGAGGAGATGCTGCACTTGCTCTGAATATACTTATAAAAAGCCTTGGGATTTTCCTTGATCCTGTCAGCTAAAGATATTTTATGACTTCCTTTTTAATCTATTCCCTAGCACACTCAATTCCTATTACAGAACCACATTTCATTTTTTTTATATATAAACATGTACCACGACAGCTGGTTATTCACCCTCCCCCTTCAGAATGCCTGGCAGCTACTCTGGAGCTCTGACCAGGAGGATAATATCCCGTTCGAGAGTCCCATTTGTGGACATAGAGAGTTATAGAGTCATATAAGGTCACCCCTCAGCCTCTGACACTCCAGGGAAAACAGCCCCAGCCTGTTTAGCCTCTCCCTAGAGCTCAACTCTCCAATCCTACCAACATCCTTGGAAATCTTTTCTGAACCCTTTTGAGTTTCACAACATCTTTCCGATAGGAAGGAGACCAGAATTGCACCCAATATTCCAACAGCGGCCTAACCAATGTCCTGTACAGCCGCAACGTGACATGTCAACTCCTGTACTCAATACTTTGACCAATAAAAGAAAGCATACCAAATGCCTTCTTCACTATCCTATCTACCTGCGACTCCACTTTCAAGGAGCTATGAACCTGCACTCCAAGGTCTCTTTGTTCAGCAACACTCCCTCGGCCCTTACCATTAAGTGTAAAAGTCCTGCCAAGATTTGCTTTCCCAAAATGCAGCACCTCGCATTTATCTGAATTAAACTCCATCTGCCACTTTTCAGCCCATTGGCCCATCTGGTCCAGATCCTGTTGTAATCTGAGGTAACCCTCTTCACTGTCCAACACACCGCCAATTTTGGTGTCCTCTGCAAACATACTAACTGTACCTCTTATGCTCGCATCCAAATCATTTATGTAAATGACAAAAAGTTGAGGACAAAAAGCACCGATCCTTGTGGCACTCCACTGGTCACAGGCCTCCAGTCTGAAAAACAACCCTCCACCACCATGTCTTCTACATTTGAGCCAGTTCTGTATCCAAATGGCTAGTTTTCCCTTTATTCCACGAGATCTAAACTTGCTAACCAGTCTCCCATGGGGAACTTTGTCAAATGCCTTACTGTAGTCCATGTAGATCACATTTATGTTCTGTCCTCATCAATCTTCTTTGTTACTTCTTCAAAAAACTCAATCAAGTTTGTGAGACATGATTTCCCACGCACAAGTCCATGCTGACTCTCCCTAATCAGTCCTTGCCTTTCCAAATACACGTACATCCTGTCCCTCAGGATTCCCTCCAACAACTTGCCCGCCACTGACGTCAAGCTCACCAGTTTATAGTTCCCTGGCTTGTCTTTACCACCCTTCTTAAACAGTAGCACCACGTTAGCCAACTTCCAGTCTTCCAGCACCTCACCTGTGACTATCAATGATACAAATATCTCAGCAAGAGGCCCAGCAATCACTTCTCCAGCTTCCCACAGAGTTCTGGGGTACACCCGATCAGGTCCTGTGGATTTATCCACTTTTATGCATTTCAAGACATCCAACACTTCCTTTTCTGTAATCTGGACATTTTACAAGATGTCACCATCTGTTTCCCGACAGTCTATGTCTTCCATATCCTTTTCCACAGTAAATACTGATGCAAAATACTCATTTAGTATCCCCCCCCCCATTTTCTGCACCACAGAACTGCCTGTCAGTTCCTCTGACAAACGAGTTCCTCTGTCACTGAAGACCAGCCAGCCTTTTACTTCCTGCAATATGCAGCAGAGCCAGTTGCGACACTGCAAACTTTCCCCTGATAGGCCACCCCCAACAACCGTATCCAGCACGCGGTATCTGTTTGTGAGGGAATAGCCACAGGGGACTTGTGCATGACCTGACCACAGTCTTCCGGTGGTTGCCCCAGACCTTTCTGCCTGTGTAGCTCTTACGTATGGTGTAACAGCTCAGTATATGGACTATCCACAATGTCTTCAGCATCATGGATGCTCCATCATGACTCCATCTGCAGCTGCATCTGCTCCTTGTGCCAAATCAGGAGCTGCAGCTGAATATACTTCTTGAATACATGGTCACCAAGGAGACTGGAAGTGTCTTTGATTTCACACATTCTAGTAGGAGGAGCATTCCGCAGTGCCGAGTTCTCCTTAGCAAGTACAAACAATAAACTAGGAAGAAACTACCCAACCTTACCCATTACTCAACAAATCAGATTTCTTGTGCTTTCTCTATTCCTAAAGAATGACAAGGCACAAGGATAAGGACTTTACATTCTGTCTCCCGACAGGTTTTACTCTGAGCCCCGAAAAGTGGTTCCTAGACAACCAATCCTCTTTCCCTGAGCTAATTGTTAAATTGTGAGGTCACCTCAGGAGACTTGCCTCTGGACAGAGTGAAGACTCCAACCTTTCTGCTCCTCTCCGACTGCTGCTCTGACAAAGCATTGGGCTGGAGGAGGTAACAGAGATAGAGGTGTAAGGGCTGGCAGACCTTACAGAGATAGTGACAATTGTAGGGGCTGGAGGAGGTTACACAAAACAGGAAGGTATGTGCAGTGGGAGGTCGTTACAGAGACAGCGAGGGGGTATAGCGGTTGGAGGGGGTTCCAGAGATAGGGAGGGGGTGTAGGGACTGGAGGGGATTACAGAGATAGGGAGGGAGTGTAGGGGCTGGAGGGGGTTCCAGTGATAGCGAGGGGGTGTAGGAGTGGGAGGGGGTTACAGAGATAGGGAGGGGGGTGTAGGGGCTGGAGGGGATTACAGATATAGGGAGGGGGTGTAGGCTCTCGAGGAGGTTACAGAGACAGGGCAGAGGTCTAGGGACAGGAGGGATTTACACATATAGGGAGGGGATGTAGGGGCTGGAGGAGGTTCCAGGAATAAGAAGGGGGTGTATGGTCTGGAGGAGGTTACAGAAATAAGAAGGGGGTGTCGGGTCTGGAGGAGGTTACAGAAATAAGAAGGGGGTGTAGGGTCTGGAGGAGGTTACAGAAATAAGAAGGGGGTGTAGGGTCTGGAGGAGGTTACAGAAATAAGAAGGGGGTGTAGGGTCTGGAGGAGGTTACAGAAATAAGAAGGGGTGTAGGGTCTGGAGGAGGTTACAGAAATAAGAAGGGGGTGTAGGGTCTGGAGGACGTTACAGAGATAGGGAGGGGGTGTAGCGGGTGAAGGGGTTTACACATATAGGGTAGTGTGTAGCATTTGGAGCATGTTACAGACATAGGGAGGGATGTATGGAAGGAGAGGTGACAGAGATAGGGAGGGAGTTGGTGGGGCTAGAGGAGTCTACAGAGATAAGGAGGTTGTGTCGTAGCAGGAGGAGGTTACAGAGGAAATGATGAGTGAATGGGCTGTGGCATATCACAGAGGTGATGTTGGGTGAGGGGCTGGTTGAGTTTAGAGATTGTGGCAGTTGCTGAATGGGTTGAGGTGACATAGATAGGGAGGGTTCTCACACGCTCACTTGTCGTAGTTCCCTCCAGTCTCTGGGTAATGTCTGGAGCTGTTTATTTAATGGAATCTGAAATTCTGTGCAGTGGTCTGTTGAGATCATGGCTGATTTACACGAGACCAAGATACATTTCACACTCTGTGAACAGCGTTTCCAGATTTCTCTCCAACAATTTACAACAACACAACCCTGTGTGCAAAAACGAGAGAAACATTTGACAGGGAATTAAACAGGACAAACCTGCGCTGTCTCCAATATCCCACAGTTTGATTTGATTCATTCACTAGATTCATTCCTGTAAGTCAGACCTGATAATGTCAGCACTGCCCTTCCCTGACCGACATCAGTGAACCAGATGGGTTTTGCTGATGATCTTCAATGATTTTATGGTTATCATTGGAGCGTGAATTCCAGATTTTTAAATGAATTCATATTCCACGATCAGCTATAATGGATCCAATCTGCAATCTCCAGACAGCACCGCGCTCTCTGGATGATTCCTGTCGAGATATTAACACTAGACCATCGTCTCCCCACTAAAATGGAAGGTCAGAATGGCACTTGCAGCAAGTTCACAGTGAAAAGATCTTGGATACTTTGGTGTCTCTGAGAAACCATTAGTTGCTCAGAAAGACATATTTTATATTTCATCCCAGTTTTTCTGGTTTGGAAGGCAGTTCAGAGACAGTCAAATTGCTGTGGGTCTGGAATCACATGTAGGGTAGGCCGGGTAAAATTTCAGTAGATTCTCATAAGGCCGTAAGTAAACTAGCTGGTTTTTTACAACAATCAGCAATAGTTACATGATCTCAATTAGGCAAACGTTTTAATTACAGATCTTTAATTACATTTAAATTTCACCATCTGTAACAATGTAATGTGAACCAATGTTCCCAGAACCATTAGCTTTGGATTCTGAATTGCTCACCCAGTGACATTCTCACTGCATCACTGCCACATTTGTAATGAAGTGGAGCTTGAGAGAGATTGAACATGGACAGGAAGTGATTAATTCTTTCTCTGTGTTTTCTAGATAGCAGAGGAGAGAGTCTGCATGTGATCCTGATCCTGGGAATACGAGCTGGGATATTCATTGTAGCTGTTGTTCTGACTGTTGCTGGTGTTTGTGTCAGTGAGGGGCAAACAGTTAAAGGAAGCTGAAAGGCTGTTTCAAGCTTTATCAGTGTAACCGAATCCAATGGGATGTTGGGTTAGGTTGTACTGAGTCCAGTTAAGGGCACTGGTACGGATCGTCTGAGATCAATAGAGATCTCAGGTAGCCATTCGGTCCATTGAGCTATGCCAGCTGTCTCTGTACAGTAATCCAGTCAGTGCCATTTCCCCTCTCACTCCTCATTGTTCTGAGAGTTTATTTCCCACAAATATTCATCCAAATTCTGTTTGAAATCAGTGAGCATCTTCCTTTCCATCCCACCTTGTAGACAGTGAAATCCAGATTATTATCACTCACAGTGTATAGCAGTCCTTCTTCACAATCCCTGCTCTGTCTATCCCACCCTGAATCTTCAATATGTCTCCCCTTGTCCTTGTATCATCAGCAAATGGAATAGCTTTCCTTTGTCTCCCTGATCTAAACCTGGCCCCATCTCATCCTCATCAGTCAGATTCACCCCCAGTCACCGTCGCTCTGAGAGAAACAGCCCCAGCTTCCCCAAATGAACCCTGTCACTGAAATCCCTGCTCATTGGAGCTGTTCAGGGAAATCTCTTCCATGTCCTCTCAGACTCTCACATCCTGAAATTTCTGAGACATGGGTTTCAAAGGAATTTTTATACTGAGCTTCAAAATGTTTTAAGATCGAGCTCATTCAGTGTGCTCCCATGAGTAATGACATCACTCCCTCTGACAAAGGACACACCCTCAATGCTGACACTCCAGTTGGATAGTGGTCTTAAAGGAATAACCCTCTAACAAAGTCTCATTCTCCGTCCCTATCACTTTGTGATGATATTATGGCTTTAAGAGATGTATTTTGTCCTGTCTTTGTTTTGAAGAAAGGTTTTAAGGCAGAGGTTTGTTGTCCATTGAAAACCTACAAAACAGCTTAGGTATTTTCAAAGATGGAAGAATTGAAGCAGCCTGAATGGGTGTGATCAAACTCCCACAGAACGAGTATATTAGTTTTAACTTTCAACAGTTATTGCTGAGGTCTCAACAGAGTGTGGAAGCTGTAGGATGTCTCTCCCAGCTCCATTCATTCACTGAATGCCCTCTTGATGTTTTTTCTTCCTGCTGCTGGAATTGCATGTAGACAATCTGTTTTTCTGAACTTACCTTTTGCCAACGGTGTGTTTATGGGGTGTTACAATATTACAACAGTTACTCTTTAGTAGCAAAATAATTTCTTATTCTGTTTAGTTTTGAATAAAGTTATTCTCATTGCCTTTTCCATTTATTGTCTTTTAACTATAGTGTATGAATAAAGTGTGTTTTGCTTCAAATCTGGTCGTTTGACGGATCAAACTGTGTCCGGAACACAATGCCTTGCATGTACCTTTACAAGAAGAAAAAGTGAGGGTTAGGCTGTGTTCTGGATTTTTTGTGGGGGTTTACTCTGGTCCATAGCAGACTGGGGATTCTCATCAGGATCAAAATCTCTAATTCCACTTTGAGTCAGGATTATTGTTCTCAACGATAGCGAATGGTAAGTGTTTGTGTCTTTTTTGGGGTGTTGAATTTGATTAATTTAAACAGGATGGACCTTGTTTTAATAATGGCTCTTTCAGTCACTGAGAGTTTCTTAGGGGTGGAGAAAGTTGCTTTGGCAGTTTTACAAAAAGTGAGCAAGGAAAACCATTTGGAATTGGCAAACCAGCTGGAGTTGGGGTTGGCTGTGTCTGTGAGGAAAGGGGAGATATGTGTGGCAATCACGCAGCATTTACAATTGCCAGGAATGCCATCAGAATCTTTGGAAATAGCTAAAATGTAATTGCAAATGAAGCAGTGTGGGTTAGAGGCAAAAGAAAAGGAAAGATAGCACTGACAGAACAAAAATGAAGAGAGAATGAAATGAGACAGCTTGAATTATGATTAAAAGCAGCAGAAAAAGAAAAAGAGAAGAAATCCCTAGGAGAAGAAAGTGTGTGGGAGAGAGACAGAGAAGAAAGACTGAAGGAGAGAGAGAAGAATCGGAAAAAGAGGTAAGACTTGAACTTCAGAGGTTGGAACTGAAAACCCAAAGTTAAGTTAAAATGTAGGAGGTCGAGGTGAAAGTCGGAATAATGATGAGGGCGGTGACGGAGAGCAATCCCATCTGAGTTAAAGGCCTGGTGGGATCTGTTTAAATATGTTCAAGCATCACCAACGTTCAACAAGATGGATCGAGAAGCCTTTTTCATTCCATTTGAGAAAATAGCGAAATATATGAAATGGCCAGTGACCATGTGGGTATTGTTGATTTAACCAAAGTTGGTATGTGGAGCCAGTGAAGTATTTGCATTGCTAACACAGGAGGTACCTGGTGAGGGTAATGAGGTGAAAAATGCCACCTTCAATGCATATGAACGAAGACCAGAAGCTGACATAAGCGTTTCAGGAGAGGGATCCTGGTCAAACATACATTGAATTCGAAAGGATCAAACACCGTAATTTTGATAGAGGGAGAAAAGCATTGAAAATATATCAAACATATGATGCTCTGAGAGGGATGATTATTTTGGAGGAGTTCAAAGAATCACTTCCTGAAGCCCTGAGAACTGACGTGGAAAAGCAGATATTTAAAACTGTTAGATTAACTGCTGAACTGGCAGGTCATTATGAATTGATTCATAAATCAAAATTTGACTTCCGACATCAATCTCAATCTGTGAAGGATAGTAATTGGGGAAAAAGAGAAATCCTCAAGTGGTAAGGGAAAGGAGATCTCATTGAAGATAGTAAAGGTAGTTTACCAGAGGGTGAAAAGGAACCCCATGATAGGGGAAAGAGGAGTAAAAATGCTCCAGTGTTTTCACTGTAATAAAGTAGGCGCCACATCAAGTCACAATACTGCTGGTATAGGAGAAGCACTTTGGGAAGACAGGTGTGGGAAAACAGGATAAACCAGTGAATATTGTTATTGTGGGAAAGGAAAGTGCAGTGAAAGCTAAAAAAAAAGCTGTGAAAGAACGCACAATCCAATCAGAGGTTGGTTGAGAAGAGAATGCCAGATCTCTTTATAAAGAATTTACTTGTGAGGGTAAGGTTGACTCATGTATGGCAGCAGGAGCAGGTAAAAAAATTAACATTTTCGGTGATATGGGAGGAAGTCAATTTTTGATAGGGAGAGATGAGGAGATATGTGTTCACAAGGCATATTGCCAGGAAAAGTAATTATACGTGGAATTCATGATGAGAAATGCAGTGTTTCATGGTTTGAAGTGAGGTTAGAAAGTCCAGGAAAAAGTGGCAAAGTGGTGGTAGGAGTAATCGAGAAATTCTCAGTTCCAGGAATGCAATTTATCCTTGGTCATGATACAGCTGGATCACAGGTGAGAGTGATACCTACAGCAGTTGAAAAGCCGGTGGAATATCAGGCAACTGAGGTATACCGGGAAGGATATCCTGGGATTTTTCCTGACTGTATGGTAAGACAGTCACAAAACAACAGGTGGAATCAGGAGGAGAAATCAAAACATGAAGACAAGGAAGTTGAGGTTCAATTATCAAAGCCTATGTCTGATTCAATGGTTGAGAACAAACAGGAACAGGTGGAAGATGAAGTGAATATCTTTAGTTCAGAGAAAGTAAATGAATTACAACAGGAAGATGAAAAACTAAAGCAGCTGTATCAAAATACATATGTAGAAGGAGAATCTGTGTGTATCCCAGAATGTTAGGACCATAACAATGACTTCTTGATGAGGAAATGGAGACCATCGCATATTCAGGCGGAAGGGAAGTGGACAGAAGTCCATCAGATTGTATTACCAGTGGGTTAAAGAAAGGAGGTGTTGTGGGTAGCACATGAATTACCAGGAGGAAGTCACATGGGAGTTAGGACATCACAAGCCAAAATACAGAAACATTTTTGTTGGCCTAGACTGCATAAGGATGTAATCAGTTTTGCCAAGCATGTCATGGGTGCCAGGAAAACCTCAAGCAGTAATAAAACCAGCACCCTTGATGCCCATTCCCATGTTTGAGGAACCTTTTATATTGGTTCCATAGGACCCCAACTTTAAACATAGAATGGGCATCAGTGTTTATTCACCATAATGAATGAGTTTACTCGATTTATCAGATGTAATTCCATTAAGTAGTATCACAGTTAAAGGATTGTGGAAGAGTTACTCAAATTCTTTACGAGATATGGACTACCCACTGAGATATAATCAGGGTCACATTTACATCCAAAGCATTCAAGGATGTTATGGATAGAATCATAGAGATGTACAGCACAGAAACAGATTCTTCAGTCCAAATCGTCCATTCTGACCAGATATCCTAACCTAATCTAGTCATATTTGCCAGCACTTGGCCCATATCCCTCTAAACACTTCCTGTTCATATACCCCACCAAATGCCTTTTAAAACTTCCAATTTTACCAGCCTCCATGACTTCCTCCAGCAGCTCGTTCCATACATGCACCACCCTCTGCATGAAAAAGTTGCTCTTTAGGCTCCTTTTATATCTTTCCCCTCTCACCCTAAGCCAATGCCCTCTAGTTCTGGACTCTCCCATTTCAGGGAAAAGACCTTGTCTATTTATCCTATCCATGTCCTTCATAATTTTATAAACCTCTATAATGTCACCCCTCAGCATCTGACACTCCAAGGAAAACAACCTCAGTCTATTCAGCCTCTCCCTGTAGCTCAAATCCCCCAGCCCTGTCAACATCCTTGTAAATCTTTTCTGAACCCTTTCAAGTTTCACAAAATCCTTCTTCCATGCTATATTCCAAAAGTGGCCTGACCAATGTCCTGTACAGCCACAACATGACCTCCCAACTCCCATATTCAGTGTTCTGACCAATAAAGGAGCTTGGGAATAAAACAAATCAAAACCACTCGATACCATCCAGAATCAAAAGGAGCATTAGAATGGTGGCATCAAACTTTAAAGACCATGTTGAAGGCTTATCATCAAGACTATCCAGAGAATTGGGATAAAGAAATTCCATTTGTACTTTTTTGCAATTTGGTTGCACCAAATGAATCTATCAAATTCAGTTCATTTGAATCAGTTTTGGGCTTAAGTTGAGAAGTCCACTGAAATGAATTAATTGAAAATTGATGAGTCAGAGATTTGAGACCATACAATTCGACTGTGTGTCAGATTTTAATGTAGAGAGCAAGTGAGTTGGCTCGACAACATTTGAAAGTAGCTCAGAATATAATGATAGAGGAAGTATACAAGAAATCAAAAAATTGCCATGTTGCTAGTGGAGATAAAGTGGTAATGTTATTTCCAACGATAAGCGAATGTTTACAGGCAAGTCATAGTGGACCTGATCAAATTGAAAGGAAATTCAATAAGGTGAATGTTTGCAGAACTCAGATCAGATTGTTCTGAATTGGGCATTCCTCAAATTAGACAGTGAAGAAGTTCTCAAAAATTGCGATAAATTATTGAGTTATCTTTCAGAGGAAATTCAAAGTGGCCTTAAAGAATTATTCCAATCACATGGAGAGACATAGCTGGGAAGCACTAATTAAATTATGCATGATTCCAATCCAGAAAATGCTGTTCCAATTAAGCAACATCCTTATTGACTTGTCCTCTGAAGTTGGCACATGTTCAAATAAAAATTGAATGCACGTTGAAAGACAACATCAGTAACTGGAGCTCACTCATAGTAATGGTGCCAAAACCAGATGGTACCCAACGATTATGTGTAGCTTATTGCAAAGTCATAACCTATTCCACATGTGGAAGACTGTGTTGAGAAGATGGGACACGGAACATAGTCTTCTAAGTTGGACCTACTCAGTTACATGGCAGGTAGCTTTATGAGTGGAGACAGTTTCAGTTTCTGTAACACAGAATGAGCTATATCAGTTTGAAGTCATGCCATTTGGTCTGAAAATCCACCAGCCACATTTCAAAGACAAATTAATAAAGTCATTTCTGGATTACCCAATTGTGTGCTAGATATCGACGAGCTGGTGATTTTTAGGCACACATGGAAGGAACATTTGCAGCATTTATCGCAATAGTTTGATTGAGTTTCAGAGGCGGGCTTGGTGATAAACCTGGCTCAGGGTGAGTTTGTAAAAGGCCAACTTGCATTCCTGGGCCATGTCATTGGACACGGACAGATGGCCCACAGGATGTGAAAACAGAAGTTATTTGGGAGTCTTACATCCCAGCAGCAAAGAGGGCAGTGCTATAATTCCTGGGATTGAGTGTTTTTTATTGGAATTTCATCCCCAGGTTTAGCAGTGTGTTTCCTCCACTGACTGACCTATCAGTGGACAGCAAACCATCAGAAGGAATTTGCCAGCCTGAAAGCTGTATTAACCACTGCCCCAGTGCTAGCCACACCTCATCAAGCAAAGCCATTCAAGGTATTGGTGCTGTACTCTTGCAAGAAGATGACGAGAAGATGGATATTGGGTATTTTTCCAGAAAATTGAATAATCATCAACAGAACTGTTCCACGATGAAGAAGGAAACCTTGAGCTTCGTATTGGAGTTACAATATTTTAACACTTATATTGTTAGTAATGTGTGTGAGATGTTAGTACATACTGACCACATCCTTTTAAGGTTCTTAGAAACATTTAAGGAGAAAAAGTTGAGACTGTTTCGATGGAGCTTATAATTGCAGCTATTCAATTTGAAACGTTTCCACCCGGCAGAATGAAGAGGTGTCAATTGTTATGAAGCAATGGTGAACCCCTCTGTCAGTTCAACCAAAAACCCAGAAAAGCACACCTCGCCTTGTAATCTGTAATGAGTGACAGAGAACTCCCAAATTGCACTATGTTAAAAAAAATCCATTTAGTTTTTTAACTTGAAAAGTGAACATTAAACAACAATTATTCATAATTCCAAGACCCCCCTTCTCTTTCCTGCTCGTTACTTGCCTCCAACTCGATAACAACATGCTGTTCCAATAAAACACTTGTTGGAATACATCAACTTAATTTCACAACCACACAGCGGCTGTCATCTTCGGTGTCTGTCTTTTCCAGATGAAGATCTCCCCAGGTTGTCTTCTTTCTTTTTACTGTGAGTATGTTTCATATGAATAAGTACCTTTGGCAGAGAGTGTTTCTTAATTACTTGGATCTGTGTTGATGGCAGTTGCTCTATCCGCATTATTCAAAAATTTTAGATTTTTATATTCATAACGTCAGATCATTTCATTGGTTTGATGTTGGCAAAACATTAAATTCAAACTCGATTAAGTTTTAGTTTCCAGGGCCATAATTTAAACTGGTTACAGTCATAGAGATGTACAACACAGAAACAGACACTTCAATCCAACTCGTCCATGCTGAACAGTTACATTAACCTGATCTAGCCACATTGGCCAGCACTTTTCCCATATCCCTCTAAACCTTTCCAGAAGGCTCTTAAATGCTGTAATTGTACCAGCCTCTGGCAGCTCATTCCATACATGCAGCACCTTCTGCATGAAAGCATTGCCCATAAGGTCACTTTTATATCTTTCCCCTCTCACCCTAAACCTGTGCACTCTTGTTCTGGACTCCCCCATGCCAGGGAAAAGACCTTGTCTATTTACCCTATCCATGCCCCTCATGATTTTATAAACCTCTATAAGGTCACCCCTCAGCCTCTGACACTCCACGGGCAACAACCCCAGCCTATTCAGCCTCACCCTGTTGCTCAAACCACTCAACCTTGGCAGCATCCTTGTAAATCTTTCCTGAACCCCTTCAAGTTTCACCGTTGGTGAAATCTGAATTATTATCAAAACAGCAAACTACTCAGGTATCCATTTCAGACTGCTATCTATGTGCTTGTCATCTCTCAGTTCAGAATAGCATTCACTCTCTCTTAATGGTCCAGTACATGCCTTCAACATCATAACACCAATGCATTGTTGTGACTTTCGTAAATCAAGAAGGAGGCATTTGGTGGTGATGGAGAAAAATGCACTAAAATAGACTATGGTAGTAGGGTTAGAAAGCAATAGATCTCTCTCAGCTGCTACACGCGGTCTCTGAATTTTCTCTGGATTTGTTTTTACCTCCAGGGCTGCTGGAGTATTGTGTGTGAGACATTTCTGTTTTCTGAATATACCTTTTGGCAAGGGTGTGTTTATGAGATGTTACTATATTGGAACAGTAACTGTTTAAGAGTAAAATAATCTGTTATTCTGTTCAGTTTTCCTGTAGAGTAGTTAAGTAATTCGTAAGAGTAGTTAAGTAGTTAAGTTCCTCTTTCTTTTGTTTGCAATTTAACAAAAAGTGCTTGAATAAACTGTGTTTTGCTGAAAGTTGAATATTTTGGCCAATCAAATTGCATCTGGAACATCACATTTACCTTTGAAATAAGAGATTAGGGTCTAGTATATCTTCCTAATGTATTTTGAGGGGTCTAGTCTGGTCCAGAACACCTGTTATTGGCACGTCACTCATATAACTTGTGATCTGAGATAAACCTTGTAAAATGCTCTCCACCCTACAGTGCAATATGGCATAGGCTGATGATGCCGCAAATGGCAGTCTCATATATTGGTACAAACCCTTATGAGTATTAATTGTCGCGTACCGCTGGGAATCCTCATTGAACTGCAATGGCAGGTATGTATAGGTCATGTCCAGCTTCATGAAGGACATTCCCCCTTGCCAACTTTGCGTACAAGTCCTCTATAAAACATTACAGCGTAGTACAGACCCTTCAGCCCTCAATGTTGTGCCTCGATGAAGCCCATCTAACCTACACTATTCCATTGTCACCCAGATGACTATCCAATGACCATTTAAATGCCCGTAATGTTGACGGGTCTACTACTGTTCCATGCCCCACCTACTCTCTGAGTAAAGAAACTATCTTTGACATCTGTCCTATATCTATCACCCCTCAATTTGAAGATATGCCCCTTCTTGCGAGCCATCAACATCTGAGGAAAAAGGCTTCACTGTCCACTCAATCTAACCTTCTGATTATCTGATATGTCTGCAACGAAAACAGCCTCAAGTCCTTCAGCCTCTCCTCATAAGACCTTCCCTCCATACCAGTCAACATCCTAGTAAGTCTCCACTGAACCCTTTCCAGACGTTTCCACATCCTTCCGATAATGTGGTGACCTGAACTGCACACAATCCTCCAAGTGCGGCTGCACCAGAGTTTTGTATAGCTGCAGCATGACCTCATGGTTCCAAAACTCGATCCTTCTACCAATAAAAGCTAACACACCTTATGCCTTTTAACAGCCCAATCAACCTCAGTGGCAACTTTGAGGGATCTGTGTATGTGGACGCTAAGATCTCTCTGCTCACCACAATACAAAGGATCTTATCATTGGTCTGGTTCTCTGCATTCCTGTTACTCCTTGCAAAGTGAATCACCTCACACTTTCCTGCATTAAACTGCATTTGTCACCTCTCAGCCCAGTTCTGCAGCTTATCTATATCCCTCTGTGACCTCCAAAATATTCTAGCGCTATGCACAACTGTACCAACCTTAGTGTCGTCCACAAAGTTACTCACCCATCCTTCTTTGCCTTCATCCAGGTCGGTTATCAAAATGACAAACAAGAGTGGAACAAAACAGATCCTTGCAGTACCCCACTAGTAACTGAACTCCAGGATGAACATTTCCCATCAACTACCACTCTCTGTCTTCTTTCAGCTACTCAATTTCTGATCCAAACAACTAAATCGCCCTCAATCCCATACCTCTGTATTTTGTGCGGTAGCCTACCATGGGTGAAACCTCATTAAACACCTTACTGAAATTCATATACACCATATCAATGGCTTTCCCCTCATCCACCTGTTTGGTCACCTTCTCAAAGAACTCAATAAGGTTTGTGAGGCACGACCTACCCTTCACAAAACCATGCTGACTATCCATTATCAACTTATACCTATCGAAATGATTATAAATCTTATCTCTTGTAATCTTTTCCAACATTTTACTCACAATTGAAATAAGGCTCACTGGTCTGTAATTACCAGGGTTGTCTCTACTCCCCTTCTTGAACAAGGGAGCAACATTCGCTGTCCTTCAGTCTTCTGGTGCTATTACTGTAGACAATGACAACATAAAGATCAAAGCCAAAGGCTCCGCAATCTCCTCCCTAGCTTCCCAGAGAATCCCATCTGGCCCAGGGGATTTATCTATTTTCACATTTTACAGAGTTGCTAGCACCTCCCCCTTGTGAAGCGAAATCTCATCTAGTCTAGTAGCCTGTTTCTCAGTATTCTCCTCGACCACATTGTCTTTTTCCAGTGTGAATACTGACAAAAAATATTAATTTTTCACTTCCTCTATCTCCTCTGACTCCAAGCACAACTTCCCACTGCTGTCCCTGATTGGCTCTAATCTTACTCTTGTCATTCTTTAATCCCTTTTATACCTATAGAAAGAGTTAGGGTTTTCCCTGATCTTATCCGCCAACAAATTCTCACATCCCCTCCATGCTGATCATAGCTCTTTCTTTAGGTCTTTCCTTGCTAACTTGGAACTCTCAATCACCCTAACTGAGCCTTCACATATCATCCTAACATAAGTCTTCTTCTTCCTCTTGACAAGAGATTCAACTTCCTTTGTAAACCATAGCTCCTGCGCTTGAGAACTTCCTCCCTGTCTGACAGGCACATACTTATCAAGGACACACATTAGCTGTTCCTTGAATAAGCTCCACATTTCGATTGTGCCCATGCCCTGCAGTTTCCTTCTCCATCCTATGCATCCTAAGTCTTGTCTAACTGCATCGTAATTGCATTTCCCCAGCTGTAGCTCTTGCCTGTCTACATACTGTGTCAGAATACACTCCTGCGCACATTGGACAAAAACTGACCCATCTAAAGTACTTGAACTATAGTATTCCCATTCAATGTTTGGGAAGGTGAAGTCTCTCATTACAACTCCCTGTCACTCTCACTCCTATCAAGGATCATCTTTGCTATCCTATCCTCTAAATCTCTGGAACTTTTCAGAGGCCTATAGAAAGTTCCCAACAGGGTGACCTCTCCTTTCCTGTTCCTAACCTCAGCCCACACTACCTCAGTTGACGAGTCCTTCAAAGTCCTTTCTGCAACCGTAACACTGACCTTGACTAACAATGCCACACCCCCACCTCTTTTACCATCTTCTCTGTTCTTACCGAAACTGCAACAACCATTCCTATCCCTGCTCTATCCATGTCTCCGAAATAGCCACAACATTGAAATCCCAGGTTCCGACCCATGCTGCAAGCTCACCCACCTTATTCCAATGCTTCTGACATTGAAAATAGACACACTTAAAACCAACGTTTTTTGCTTGTGACTCTGAAACCTTATTTCAGACCTCCTTATTCTCAACCTCCTCTATCCTCAAATTGTAATTTAGTTTCCCATTCCAGTGCGGAATTAGTTTAAAGACACCCAAACTGCATGAGCAAATCTCCTTCCCCTCTCCCCCTCCTCCCCAAGGATATCGGTATGCCTCTGGTTCAAGTGAAGACCATCGTGTTTACAGAGGTCCCACCTACACCAGAAAGAGACCCAATTATCCAAGAATCCAAAACCCTCCCTCCTGCACCATCCCTGTAGTCACATGTTCAATTCCTCCCTCTCCCTATTCCTCACCTCGCTAGCACGTGGCACGTGTAACAAACTAAGGATAATAACTTTGTTTATCCTAGCTCTAAGTTTCCATTCTAGCCCCCTGACTTTCTGCCTTAAATCCACATCTCTCTTCCCACCTATGTTATTAGTGCCTATGTAAACCATGACTTGGGGCTGCTCCCCCACCCCCTCAAGGATCCTGAAAACACGATCAGAGACATCTCGCACCCTGGTACCTGGGAGGCAACACACCCCCAACCATGAGTCTGTCTCATTCCCAATGAATCTCCTCTCTATCCCCCTAACTATGGAGTCTCCAATGACTAATGCTCTGCTCCTCTTCTGCCTTCCCTTCTGAGCAACAGAATCTGAGTCAGAGACCTGTGCCCCATTGCTTACCCCTGGTAAGTTGTTTCCCTTAACAGTGCCAAAAATGGTCTCCTTGTTGTTGAGGTGATCGGCCACAGGAGATTTCTGCACTGCCTGCCAGTTCTCTTTCAGTCCCCTGACGGTAACTCATCGACCTTCTTCTTTTACCTGAGGTGTGACTACCTCCCTATAACTCCTTACAATAACCCCCTCTGCCTCCCAAATGATCCGAAGGTTGTCCAGCTCCAGCTCCAGTTCCCTACCGCAGTTTTCGAGGAACTGGAGTTGGGTGCACTTCCCACAGATGCAGTCAGCAGAGACACTAGTGGGTGACCCTTCCCTCCCACATTCTGCATGAGGAACCTTCAACTGCTCTAACCACCATTCCCAACATTCCAAATTCCAAACGAACCGACTGAAAAACTAAAAAGAGGAAAAAACGAGTCACCTTATCAATCTGGCACTCAGTTCGAGGCAGAGGACAGGTGGGAGATACTACTCGGGTAGTGTTGTGGGTAAAGCAACCACCCAAACATAAGGCCTCACTTACCCATAAGTCCTGTGTCCACTCCTGCTCAGTGTGTGCTCTGCCTATTCACGAGGTGAGTTAATAAACTTTACTCCAACTTTCCTGACGGGTCTCTGGTCCTTGCTGTCGCTCTTCCCACTGCAACTGCCACTGAGAAAGTCCCTGTCATGCGAGGGTTTAGGTATTTATCCGGAAGCGGTTTACTGTATGTCATTAAATAGGCAGGGGGTAGCAACAAAGGAGGAGTTCATTCAGTCCAAGCAGAGGGTCCTGGCAGTACCTCCCCAGGCAAGCAGTCAGGAAGGTCATTAGTAAGTAATGAGGCTATTGCAATTCACTTCCACAACCAATACCTTTGATGATGTGATGTGACACATACAGATTCCAGTGATCGACGCCTTCAATAAATTGCTATTTATTATTGAGCTCTGGGCCTGTTACTCACAAACAGGACAATTCCACTTCAGGCTCGCGGTTCCTATTAGACACAAACAAGACCACTCAGCCCCTTTAGCTCGTTACATTGGACCAGAATAAGGTCCATCCAGCCCCAGAAGCCTTTAGCACAGGGACAGGAGGAGGCCCATTCAGCCTCTCAGGTCTGTGAGAGAGGAACAGGAGAAGCTCCATTCACCACCTCTCCCCCCACCCCGCCCCCAGCCCCGCCATGTTTAATGCTGTCCAGGTCCACAGAGAGACAATATCAGGAAACACAAAGGGTTAACAGTTTGTTTGTAATCCGGGGCTAATTGCTGCTTTCTCACTTTGAACCAACTTGCTGCTTTCACTCACTGTGACAGAAAACAGTTCTGATTAAATACTCAAGGGGAACAATACAGGAAGTGGCAATTCCACCCTCCCCAGGCGAGCAGTTGGACAGGTTCAGGGGAACTAAAGTCTTGCTGATGTTGGGATGTTGTGAAGATATATTCCAATGAACAATTTCGGTTGTTAGGAAGATCTCACTGTAGGGCTCAAGTCTGTTATACAGGATATCTTTCTCGATCAAGGAACGTGGGTAATGCCGAGACAGGAGCTTTGGGACATCCTGAAGAGGTGAAAGCTGCAATAAAATTTCAAACATTTTGTTGTTTTACCTTCTTGAAGCCTCCTGACTCTGAGGAGCACCTATCAGCCCACAGAGAATCAAAGTAGTCTACAAGGACATGGTCCAAAAGCAGTTCTGATCTCTCGAGAGCTGCTGACAAGAGGTGAGGTCTCATTAACTCCTTTGTCTTTCAGAGCTTGAGAGGGTGAGGCTGATGAAATATCTGGGAGCAGACACTGATCAAGAAATTTTACATCCTGCTGTTACTTCTCCAAGGTAATGACATCGTCAGCTCGGACACGCTCATGGTTAATAGTCTTTGTAAAAGGTTGTTCTTATCGAGGTGTGTTTGGGAACCAGTGCAGCAGTGAGGCAGTGTACACACCCATACCTAGTCCTGGTCACCCATCACCCTGTGCTCACTGATATACACTGGCTCCCATCCTGACAACAGTCGTGGAGTAACACAGAGATCCCACAGTGTACATTGCAGATCGAGAGGAGGTTACAGAGGGAGGGAGTGGAGAGCGGTGACAGATAGATGGGAAAGCAGTGGTGATTATCATAAAGCTGAAGTTTTGTTGACCAATGGAATTCAGTGAATGAGGATTCAGTCATGAGGATGAACTGGAATAAATACTGGGGAATAATGTTTATTCTGACACTGCAAGTTCAGTTACAATTTACTGAAACTTATGTTTTTTACTGGTTTAGTTAGAATTTCCTACAAAGAAAGTACAGCAGCTCCGAGAATAGACAGACTGGTCAGCATCGCACTTCCTGTTCATTCTCACTGTGCTAGAAACCTCAATAAGGGTGTCCGATAAGCGACAAAGAGAAGGGAGAGTGCAGGGCTGACATGTTCCCAAAAAGGTGAAGGACAGGACCAATAGGCTGAGAGAACCCTGAATGTCAGTGGATGCACAGGATTGGATACGGGAAAAAAAACCCTTTTGATAGACACCGAGGGCTCAAAACACTGGATACCTCAGCAGAGAAAATACAGGGGGTTACTGAAAATGGGAATTAGGAGAACAACCAGGGGACAGGTCAAAGTAATGGTGAGTACTATGAAGGAAAACCCAAAGGTGTTTTATAAGTATATTCGGGGTCAGAGAAGGAGCAGGCCCCATTAGGGACCAAAGAGGCAAACTGTGTGTGTGGAGCCAGAAGACACAGCTGAGGTTCAAAATGAGTACTTTGTATCTGTATTCACTGTAGAGAGGGACAAGGTAAATCTGGGACTCAGGGAGGGAGACTCTCATATATTTTAATGAATTAGCATTGAGATGGAGGAGGTATCGACGGTTTAATTGACTCGAAAATGGATCAGTTCCTTTGGCCCAGATCACACGTACCTCAGACTGCTGTGGGAGGCGAAGGGAGGAGATTGCAGGCACCCCGACATTAATTTACAAATCCTCTTGTTTTGAGGTTTTGATTTATTATTGTCTCATGCACATCAGTACAGTGAAAGGTTTTCCACGCAGTACATAAACATCACACTGTACAAAGACCATCGTGTGATTGTACAGAGTGGGAAATACAGCTGCTCAGAATTTGTACAAAAAGAATTAGGTTTGAAATTTGAGAGGTCCATTCAGAAGTCTAACATCAGGGAAGAAGCTGAACTTGAACCTGTCGGTATCTGTGTGGAAGGTTTTGTATCTCCTGCCTGATGGAAGGGTTGGAAGAGATTAGAACCAGGGTGGGGAGGGCTCTCTGATGATGTTGGCTGTCTCTCTGAGGCAAGGAGAGGTGTACATGGAGACAATGGACAGATGATCAGCTTGTGTGATGGTCCAGGCTGTGTTCACAACCCTCTGTAGTTATTTACAGGCCTGGGCAGAGCGGTTGCTGTTCCAAGACGTGATGTATCCAGATAGAATGCTCTTCTTGATGCATCTGGAAAGGTAGGTGAGGGGCCTAATGCTGAATTTCTTTCACCTCCTGTCAAAGAAGACACATTGATGTGCCTCTTCATTGTCGCATCTACATGGGGTGGTCCAGGACACATTGTTGGTTATCGTCACTCTGAGGAATTTGATGCTCTCCACCCACTCCTCCTCATCCCCCTCCACCCTCCATCCAGTCTCTGTAACCTCCTCCTGCCTCTACATCCCCTCCTTATCCCTGTAACATCCTCAAGCCACTACTCCCCCTCCCTATCTCTGTAACCCCGTCCAGCCCCTACACCCCCTCCCTATTCCCATAATCTTCTCCAGCCCCTACACCGGCTCCCTTTCTCTGTAACCCCCTCCAGCCACTACACCCCTTCCCTATCTCTGTAACCTTGCCTGCCCCTACATACCTCCATATCTCTGTAACCTCCTCCAGAACCTACACCCCCTCGCTATCTCTGTAACCCCGTCCAGCCCCTACACCCCCTCCCTATCTCTAACCCCTCCAGCCCCTACACCCCCTCCCTATCTCCGTAAGCCCCTCCAGCCCCTACATACACTCCCTATCTCTGTACGCTCCTCCATCCCCTACACCCCCTCCCTATCTCTGTAACCCTCTCCAGCCCCTACACCCCCGACCTATCTCTGCAATCTCCTCCAGCCCCTACATCCCCTCCCTATCTCTGTAATCCCCTTCAGCCCCTACACCCCCTCCCTATCTCTGTAACCCTCTCCAGTCCCTACACCCACTCCCTATCTCTGTAACCCCCTCCAGACCCTACAGCCCCTCCCTATCTCTGTAACCCCCTCCACCCCCTACACCCCGTCCCTATCTCCGTTACCCCTTCCAGCCCCTACACCCCCTCCCTATCTCCGTAAGCCACGTCAGCCCCTACACCCCCTCTCTATCTCTGTAACCCCATACACCCCTTCCCTATCTCTGTAATCCCCTCCAGCCCCTACACCCTCTCCCTATCTCTGTCACCCCCTCCAGCCACTACACCCCCTCCCTATCTCTGTAACTCCCTCCAGCCCCTATACCCCCTCCCTATCTCTGTAACCCCCTCCAGACCCTACACCCCCTCCCTATCTCCCTAACCCCATCCAGCCCCTACACCCCCTCCCTAACTCTGTTACCCCCTCCAGTGGGTATGAACTTTCGAGATCTCTGTGCCTGTCCGATTCCGAGTACCTCCTGATTCCTTGGCTCCACTATTCTCTGATTTGCCTTCAGCTGCCAAGGGGCCCTGAACTCTGGGACGAGTTCCTAAAACTCTCTAACTCTCTCTCTCTCTTTCTCTCTGTGTCAATCTGTGTCACTCTCTCTTTGTCTCTCACTCTCATATTTTCATTCTTTCTTTGGTTCTGTCATCTCTATCTCTGTTGGTTTCTCTTACTCTTTCTCTCTCTGTATCTCTCTCTTTCTCTTGCTCCAACATTTCACCACAGTATGTCATCAATGTCCTCTCTGACTAAACCTTTTGTCACCTGTTTCCTGATATCCCCTGGTGGAACTCTGCATGAGACGATGGTGGATTAAGACGAACGATCAGTCCTTAGCAAAGAACTCACCTTCATCCCCCTCCCTCCATGCATCAATGAATTTAATACACGCCGTGATGTCGAACACTTCTTCCTCCGCCTCCGAGCTTACTTTCACAATCGGGACTCCCGTCCACCTTCCGAGGACCCCTTCACCCACCTCCAACACACTGCATCCACCTGGACACCCCGCGCTGGCCTATTACCTGCCCTCGACCTCTTCATTTCCAACTGCCGCTGGGACATTAACCGCCTCAACCTGTCGACCCCCCTCCCCCACTCCAACCTCTCACCCTCACAACGTGCAGCCCTCCAATCCCTCTGCTCCAATCCCTACCTCACCATCAAGCCAGCGGATAAAGGGGGCGCAGTGGAAGTCTGGCGCACTGACCTCTACACCGCTGAAGCCGAACACCAACTCGAGGACACCTCTTCCTACTACCCCCTCGACCATGACCCCACCCCCAATCACCAAACCATCATCTCCCAGACCATACAGAACCTCATCACCTCAGGAGATCTCCCAACCACAGCTGCTAACCTCATAGTCCGGGAACCCCGCACTGCCTGGTTCTACCTCCTTCCCAAGATCCACAAGCCTGACCACCCTGGCCGACCCATTGTCTCAGCATGCTCCTGCCTCACTGAACTCATCTCTACCTACCTCGACACTGTCCTATCCCCCCTAATCCAGGAACTCCCCACATACGTTCGAGACACCACCCACGCTCTCCACCTCCTCCAAGGTTTCCGTTTCCCCGGCCCCCAACGCCTCATCTTCACCATGGATATCCAATCCCTCTACACCTCCATCCACCATGACCAGGGCCTCCAAGCCCTCCGTTTTTTCCTCTCCAGAGTCCCCAACAGTACCCTTCCACTGACACTCTCATTCGTTTGGCCGAACTGGTCCTCACCCTTAACAATTTCCCCTTTGAATCCTACCACTTCCTCCAGACCAAAGGGGTAGCCATGGGCACACGTATGGGCCCCAGCTATGCCTGTCTCTTTGTTGGCTACGTAGAGCAATTGATCTTCCGTAATTACACCAGCACCACTCCCCACCTCTTCCTCCGCGACATTGATGACTGCATTGGCGCCACCTCGTGCTCCCGTGAGGAGGTTGAGCAATTCATCAACTTCACCAACACATTCCACCCAGACCTTAAATTTACCTGGACCATCTCTGACACCTCCCTCCCCTTCCTGGACCTCCCCATCTGCATTAGTGACGACCGACTTGACACTGACATTTTTTACAAACCCACCGACTCCCACAGCTACCTGGATTACACCTCTTCCCACCCTATCTCTTGCAAAAATGCCATCCCGTATTCCCAATTTCTCCGCCTCCGCCATATCTGCTCCCAGGAGGACCAGTTCCACCATAGAACACACCAGATGGCCTCCTTCTTTAGAGACCGCAATTTCCATTCCCACGTGGTTAAAGATGCCCTCCAACGCATCTCGTCCACATCCCGCACCTCTGCCCTCAAACCCCATCCCTCCAACCGTAACAAGGACAGAATGCCCCTGGTGCTCACCTTCCACCCTACAAACCTTCGCATAAACCAAATCATCTGCCGACATTTCCGCCACCTCCAAAAAGACCCCACCACCAGGGATATATTTCCCTCCCCACCCCTTTCTGCCTGCCGCAAAGACCGTTCCCTCCGTGACTACCTGGTCAGGTCCACACCCCCCTACGACCCACCCTCCCAATCTGGCACTTTCCCCTGCCACCGCAGGAACTGTAAAACCTGTGCCCACACCTCCTCCCTCACCTCTATCCAAGGCCCTAAAGGAGCCTTCCACATCCATCAAAGTTTTACCTGCACATCCACTAATATCATTTATTGCATCCGTTGCTCCCGATGCGCTCTCCTCTACGTTGGGGAGACTGGGCGCCTCCTAGCAGAGCGCTTTAGGGAACATCTCCGAGACACCCGCACCAATCAACCACACCGCCCTGTGGCCCAACATTTCAACTCCCCCTCCCACTCTGCCGAGGACATAGAGGTCCTGGGCCTCCTTCACCGCCGCTCCCTCACCACCAGACGCCTGGAGGAAGAACGCCTCATCTTCCGCCTCGGAACACTTCAACCCCAGGGCTTCAATGTGGACTTCAACAGCTTCCTCATTTCCCCTTCCCCCACCTCATCCTAGTTTCAAACTTCCAGCTCAGCACTGTCTCCTTGACTTGTCCGACCTGCCTATCTCCTTTTCCACCTATCCACTCCACCCTCTCGTCCTTGACCTATCACCTTCATCCCCTCCCCCACTCACCCATTGTACTCTATGCTACTCTCTCCCCACCCCCACCCTCCTCTAGCTTATCTCTCCACGCTTCAGGCTCACTGCCTTTATTCCGGATGAAGGGCTTTTGCCCGAAACGTTGATTTCGCTGCTCGTTGGATGCTGCCTGAACTGCTGTGCTCTTCCAGCACCACTAATCCAGTATTTGCTCTCCAGCATCTGCAGTCATTGTTTTTACCTCTCTGTTTATTGTGGCACAGAGTCTCCCACAGGACAGCTCACACCTTCAATGCATTATCTGGGCTGACATGACACCAGTTGTTAAAGTTCATTGAGAACATAACTTTTACATTTTTTGCGATTTACATATGAAAGAACTGAAACCAACATGTTCATTCTAAAAGATGAGAGACTTAACAAACAATCCAGGTCTTTTTCAAGATATAATTTTAGTTACATCATACTACACTTTTGCTGTAAATTCTGTATCTTGTGATCTTATGCTCCACAACCATCTGATGGAGGAGCAGCGCTCTGAAAGCTAGTGCTTTGTTGTGTGATTTTTAACTTTGTACACCCCAGTCCAACACTGGTATCTCCAAATCATAATCTAATGATGGCCATATGAACACTGTTGGACAAACCAATTGAGGTCACTGATATACTTCAGGGAAGGAAATCTGCCATTCTTCTCCAGTCTCACCCTACATGTAACTCCAGACCCACAGCACCCAAAGATCCCTCTGTGTATCAGCGCTCCTTAGGGTCCTGCCATTTATTTGATATTTTCCTAAACATTTGTCCTGGCAAAATGCATCACCTCACACTTATCCAGATTAAACTCCATCTGCCATTTCTCTGTCCAACTTTCCAGATGATCTATACCCTGCTGAATCCATTCACAACCTTCCTCACTATCCACAACTCCACCAAAGTTCATGATGTTTGCAAACTTATTAAACAGACTGCTGACATTATCATCCAAATTATTTATCTGTTTCATCAACTACAGGGAGCCCAGCTCTGGGCCCTGTTTAACACCACTGGTCACAGACCCCCATTTCCCCCACATCCCTCCACAGTGACTCTCTGTGCTCTATGATCAAGCCAAATTTGTATCTAACTGACCAACTCACCCTGGATCCTGTGTGCCTTAATCTTCGGAACAAGTTTACCATGAGGGACCTTGTCAAATGCTTTAGTAAAGTCTGAGTAGACAACATCCACTGCCCTTCCCTCATCAGTCATCCTCATCACTTCCTCAAAACACTCAATCAAGTTTGTGAGACAGACTTCCCCTGCATAAAGCCATGGGGATATCCTTCATCAGAACATTCTTTTCCAAATATGAGTAAATGCTGTCTCTCAGAATCTTCTCCAATAAATACTGATGAGAACTTAAAATAATTTCTAACACTTACGTAAAAACACTCATTGTTTTCACCTTGCTCGCTTTCTGTGACAGTGCGGCACATCCTTCGCACTGACCCTCCGACAGTGCAACATTCCTTCAGTACTAACCCACCAACAGTGCAGCACTCTCTCAGCACTGACCACTCTGACATAATGGTACTCACTCAGCACTGACCCTCTGACAGTGCAGCACTCCCTCAGCACTGACCCTCCAACAGTGCGGCACTCCCTCAGCACTGACCCTCTGACAGTGCGGCAATCCCTCAGCACTGACCCTCCGACAGTGCAGCACTCCCTCAGCACGGACCCTCCGACAGTGCAGCAATCCCTCAGCACTGACCCTCTGACAGTGCAGCACTCCCTCAGCACTGACCCTCCGACAGTGTGGCATTCCCTCAGTGATGAACCTCTCAAATGTCTTCCTTAATGGGTTGGTTCAGAAGGGAGTATGAATTTCAACAATGATGATGTAAATCTTTTCATGAATTGTCTCCATTTCTCTTCAGGTCTTTGCTAATGAAGTGGTTCCTCCTCTTGTCAGTGTTCCTGCCTTCAGCCTGTGGTATGTGTCTTTCTCAATGTACATCTACATATACAGAGGAACCTTGTGAGAGAGGAGGGGAGACAGAGAGGGAAAGAGAGAAAGAGAGCGGGGTTGGGGGAAGAGAGGGATGCGGGGAGAGAGAGACACACACACAGAGAGACAGCTAAAGGCAGAAAGGATGAGGAAATATCAGTCGCAAAGACAGATCCTAATTAGAAAATGGAATGTGGAGAGACTGGGATATTATGAAGGTCAGCATGTTAATGAGTTAGACTGGGTGGGATATTGCAGGGAGTGTGGGGAGAGTGGGATTAGAATAGGTGGGATCTTAAAGGGAGTGGAGAGTGAGGGGAAGAGTGGGATTAGACTGGTTGGGATATTAAAGGGTGTGGGGAGTGATGGGGGAGAGTGGGATTAGACTGGTTGGGATATTAAAGGGTGTGGGGAGTGAGGGAGACAGTGGGATCAGACTGGATGGGATATTAAAGGGTGTGGGGAGTGAGGGAGAGAGTGGGATCAGACTGGATGGGATATTAAAGGGAGCAGGGAGTGAGGGGGGAGAGTGGGATTAGACTGGGTGGGATATTAAGGAGTGTGGAGAGTTCGGGGGAGAGTGGAATTAGACTGGGTGGGATGTTAAAGGAGGTAGAGAGTGAGGGGGAGAGTGGGATTAGACTGGGTGCAATATTAAAGGGGGTGGAGAGTGAGGGGGAGAGTGGGATTAGACTGGGTGGGATATTAAAGGGTGTGGGAAGTGATGGGGGGCAGTGGGAATAGACTGGTTGGGACATTAAAGGGTGTGGGGAGTGATGGGGGAGAGTGGGATTAGGCTGGGTGGGATATTAAAGGGAACGGAGAGTGAAGGGGAGAGAAGGATTAGACCGGGTGGGATATTAAAGGGAGCAAGGAGTGTGGAGAGATAGGAGCAGAATGAAATTAGACTGGGTGGAATATTAAAGAGGGTGGAGAGTGTGGGGGAGAGTGGGATTAGACTGGGTGCGATATTAAAGGGAGTGGGGTGTATGAGGGGAGAGTGGGATTAGACTGGGTGGGATATTAAAGGGAGTGGGGAGTGAGGGGGGAGAGTGGGATTAGACTGGGTGGGATATTAAGGAGTGTGGAGAGTTCGGGGGAGAGTGGAATTAGACTGGGTGGGATGTTAAAGGAGGTAGAGAGTGAGGGGGAGAGTGGGATTAGACTGGGTGCAATATTAAAGGGGGTGGAGAGTGAGGGGGAGAGTGGGATTAGAATAGGTGGGATCTTAAAGGGAGTGGAGAGTGAGGGGAAGAGTGGGATTAGACTGGTTGGGATATTAAAGGGTGTGGGGAGTGATGGGGGAGAGTGGGATTAGACTGGTTGGGATATTAAAGGGTGTGGGGAGTGAGGGAGACAGTGGGATCAGACTGGATGGGATATTAAAGGGTGTGGGGAGTGAGGGAGAGAGTGGGATCAGACTGGATGGGATATTAAAGGGAGCAGGGAGTGAGGGGGGAGAGTGGGATTAGACTGGGTGGGATATTAAGGAGTGTGGAGAGTTCGGGGGAGAGTGGAATTAGACTGGGTGGGATGTTAAAGGAGGTAGAGAGTGAGGGGGAGAGTGGGATTAGACTGGGTGCAATATTAAAGGGGGTGGAGAGTGAGGGGGAGAGTGGGATTAGACTGGGTGGGATATTAAAGGGTGTGGGAAGTGATGGGGGGCAGTGGGAATAGACTGGTTGGGACATTAAAGGGTGTGGGGAGTGATGGGGGAGAGTGGGATTAGGCTGGGTGGGATATTAAAGGGAACGGAGAGTGAAGGGGAGAGAAGGATTAGACCGGGTGGGATATTAAAGGGAGCAAGGAGTGTGGAGAGATAGGAGCAGAATGAAATTAGACTGGGTGGAATATTAAAGAGGGTGGAGAGTGTGGGGGAGAGTGGGATTAGACTGGGTGCGATATTAAAGGGAGTAGGGTGTATGAGGGGAGAGTGGGATTAGACTGGGTGGGATATTAAAGGGAGTGGGGAGTGAGGGGGGAGAGTGAGATTCGACTGGTTGGGATATTAAAGGGTGTGGGGAGTGAGGGAGAGAGTGGGATTAGACTGGGTGGGATCTTAAGGGTGTGAGGGGAGAGTGGGATTAGACTGGGTGGGATATTAAGGGTGTGAGGGGAGAGTGGCACGGTGGCACAGTGGTTAGCACTGCTGCCTCACAGCGCCAGAGACCTGGGTTCAATTCCCGCCTCAGGCGACTAACTGTGTGGAGTTTGCACATTCTCCCCGTGTCTGAGTGGGTTTCCTCCGGGTGCTCCGGTTTCCTCCCACAGTCCAACGAGGTGCAGGTCAGGTGAATTGGCCATGCTAAATTGCCCGTAGTGTTAGGTAAGGGGTAAATGTAGGGGTATGGGTGGGTTGCGCTTCGGCGGGGCGGTGTGGACTTGTTGGGTCGAAGGGCCTGTTTCCACACTGTAAGTAATCTAAAGGATGTGAGGACTGAGGGGAGAGTGAGATTAGACTGGTTGGGATATTAAAGGGTGTGGGGAGAGAGTGGGATTAGACTGGGTGGGATATTAAAGGGTGTGGGAAGTGAGGGGGAGAGTGGGATTAGACTGGGTGGGATATTAAAGGGAGCGGGGAGTGAGGGGGAGAGTGGGATTCGACTTGGTGGGATATTAAAGGGAGCGGGGAGTGAGGGGGAGAGTGGGATTCGACTGGGTGGGATATTAAAGGGGTTGGGGAGTGAGGGGGAGAGTGGGATTAGACTTGGTGGGATATTAAAGGGTGTGCGGATTGTGGGGAGTGTGGGGAGAGTGGGATTAGATTGGGTGGGATATTAAAGGGATTAGGGAGTGAGGGGGAGAGTGGGATAAGACTGGGTGGGATATTAAAGGATGTGAGGAGTGAGGGGAGAGTGAGATTAGACTGGTTGGGATATTAAAGGGTGTGTGGAGTGAGGGAGAGAGTGGGATTAGACTGGGTGGGATATTAAGGGTGTGAGGGGAGAGTGGGATTAGACTGGGTGGGATATTAAGGGGAGCGGGGAGTGAGGGGGAGAGTGTGATTAGACTGGGTGGGATATTAAAGGGTGTGGGAAGTGAGGGGGAGAGTGGCATTAGACTGGGTGGGACATTAAGGGGTGTGGGAAGTGAGGGGGAGAGTGGCATTAGACTGGGTGGGATATTAAAGGGAGTGGGGAGTGAGGGGGAGAGTGGGATTAGACTTGGTGGGATATTAAAGGGAGTGGGGAGTGAGGGGGGAGAGTGAGTTTCGACTGGTTGGGATATTAAAGGGTGTGGGGAGTGAGGGGGAGAGTGGGATTAGACTGGGTGGGATATTAAGGGTGTGAGGGGAGAGTCGGATTAGACTGGGTGGGATATTAAGGGGTGTGGGAAGTGAGGGGAGAGTGGCATTAGACTGGGTGGGATATTAAAGGGAGTGGGGAGTGAGGGGGAGAGTGGGATTAGACTTGGTGGGATATTAAAGGGAGTGGGGAGTGAGGGGGGAGAGTGAGTTTCGACTGGTTGGGATATTAAAGGGTGTGGGGAGTGAGGGGGAGAGTGGGATTAGACTGGGTGGGATATTAAGGGTGTGAGGGGAGAGTCGGATTAGACTGGGTGGGATATTAAGGGGTGTGGGAAGTGAGGGGAGAGTGGCATTAGACTGGGTGGGATATTAAAGGGAGTGGGGAATGAGGGATTGAGTGGGATTAGACTGCGTCGGATATTAAGGGTGTGAGGGGAGAGTCGGATTAGACTGGGTGGGATATTAAAGGGTGTGGGGAGTGAGGGGGAGAGTGGGATTAGACTGGGTGGGATATTAAGGGTGTGAGGGGAGAGTCGGATTAGACTGGGTGGGATATTAAGGGGTGTGGGAAGTGAGGGGAGAGTGAGATTAGACTGGTTGGGATATTAAAGGGTGTGGGGAATGAGGGATTGAGTGGGATTAGACTGCGTCGGATATTAAGGGTGTGAGGGGAGAGTCGGATTAGACTGGGTGGGATATTAAGGGGAGCGGGGAGTGAGGGGGAGAGTGTGATTAGACTGGGTGGGATATTATAGGTTGTGGGAAGTGAGGGGGAGAGTGGGATTAGACTGGGTGGGATATTAAAGGATGTGAGGAGTGAGGGGAGAGTGGGATTAGACTGGGTGGAATATTAAGAGGAATGAGGAGTATTATGACATGGGTAACCCCTCCTGCTTAATTTAAACCTGCAACACAAAAAAGATTTATCCCCTGCAGTAATCTGTGAAAATTCGAGAGGTCAAGAACTATTTGAAAGAAAAATTAACAACTTTATTTCTTAAGGTATACGAGAGAATAACTAACCAGCAACTGTTTTCATCTCCTTCCTATAACCTATCTTTTACTTTCCCTTCTGCAATACTAGTCTAATTAAACCCCGATTAAAATTTACAAAACAAAACTTCTTATCTCAAAAGACAGCGTTGTGTTCTTCTCTGTATTCCTGTCTTCATTCCTCCTTCTAGGGGATTCTGCTTCACAGGTCATTCATCGATAAAGGTACCTTTAAGAGAGCGATTTTTCAGGCAATCTCTACATGCTACTGGCTTGGCAGCTCTCCTCCCAACTGTTCGATTTTCCTCAGTCTTTTACCCCCAAACCATCGGATTATGTCATTGACCTTTAAAATTGTCAAAAAACTAAATTCAAACTTGATTGGAATTTGGTATTTTTCAGGGTATAATTTAAACTGATTGGCCTCACTCGAATTTGTTTTGTCAATTCTCAGCAACCCAGCAAACCTAGCTTTCGACCAAGTGTTATATTGTTAGGTCATTGAGAACATTTGGTGCTGTCAGGTGGTTCTGTGAGTGTTTAACTCTCTTACAAGCGCAGTACATCCACATCTTCATAACAGGAAGCAAAGGGGAGCATAGGATTAGTCTGCATGGGATTTCAAATAATTCCTACCTATCTCTGTAGCCTCCTCCAGCCCATACACCCCTCACTATCTCTGTAACCTACTTTGACCCCTACAGCCCCTCCCGATCTCTGTTACCTCCTCCTGCCCCTGCACACCTTCTTTCTCTCTGCCACCTCTTCCAGTCTCTACACCCCCTCCCTATCTCTGTAATCCCCTCCAGCCCCTATGCCCCCTCCCTATCTCTGTAACCCCCCTCCAACCACTACACCCCCTCCCTATCTCTGTAACCCCTACATCCCCTCCCTATCTCTGTAACCCCCTCCAGCCCCTACATCGCCTCCCTATCTCTGAAACCCCCTCCAGCCCCTACACGCCCTCCCTATCTCTGTAATCCCCTCCAGCCCCTACACCCCCTCCCTTTCTCTGTAACCTCCTCCAGCCCCTACACCCTCTTGCTATCTCTGTAATGTCCTCCAGCCCCTACACCCCCTCCCTATCTCTATAACCCCCTCCAGCCCCTACGCCCCCTCCCTATCTATGTAACCCCCTCCAGCCCCTACACCCCCTCCCTATCTCTGTAATCCCCTCCAGCCACTAGACCCCATCCCTATCTCTGTTACCCCCTCCAGCCCCCTACACACCCTCCCTATCTCTGTAACCCCCTCCAGACCCTGCACCTCCTCCCTATCTCTGTAACCCCCTCCAGCCCCTACCTACGCTCCCTATCTCTGGGACCTTCTCCAATCCCACACACTCGAGTATCCCCCAATTCCCAGCGTTCCACCATTGGCGCTGTGCCTCACATGGCTGGGAGATCAGAGCTTTGGAATTCCTTCCGGAAATCTTTCCACCTTCTCTCTCTCTCTCTCTCACTCACTCTCTGTTTCTCTCTCTCTCTCTCTCATACTTTCTCATGGTTTCTCTCTCTCCATTTCTCCCTCACTTTCTCTCTCTCTTTCTCTCTCTCTCTCTCCATCTCTCTCCCTCCCCCACTCTGTCCCTCCCTCCCACTGTCTCTCCTCCTTACAGCTAAACACTGACTGAATGTTTCGGATCCTCTCTCCCTGACCCCTCCCTAGGTGTCTGAGGTGTGACCTTCTCGAGAATGGCTCACTCTGTCTGTTTGTTCACTTTCAGATAAACCTCGCAATGTCAGTATCTCACTGACCGAGGGACACAAAGACAGACTGCAGGAAGGGGACTCTGTTACCTTACAGTGTGATGTCCTCTACAGTCAACCAGCCATCACCGGGTATTCCTGGTATCAGGACGGAGCTTGGCTCCCCAGCGCTCGGCGTCAAACCATGGAAATCAGAGACATCAGCTACTCACAGTTTGGGGAATATTTCTGTGAAGTGAGGAACAGGATTGGGAGCGGCAGGTCGGAGGGTATTGAATTGAGAGGGCAGTGTAAGTGCCACAGACCTCTGTGTGGAGGGTTATTGGGGGAACTGAGTCTCGTTCAGGTACCCAGTGAGGAAATACTCGCGGCAGGATGGGGATAATCAGAGGGAGATGGAGGGAAGGCCGAAGGCAACACAATGAGAGGTGAGCACAAGTGGAGAACTGGGAGCACTGTGCACAGCTCCCCAGACTGTACATCCCTCAGTTACACCCACACACACAGTACTGTGCATAGCTCCCCAGACTGTATATCCCTCACTTACACACACACTCATAGTACTGTGCACAGCTCCCCAGACTGTATATCCCTCAGTTAGACCACACTCACAGCACTGTGCATAGCTCCCCAGACTGTATATCCCTCAGTTATACCCATACTCACAGCACTGTGCACAGCTCCCCAGACTGTATATCCCTCAGTTAGACCACACTCACAGCACTGTGTACAGCTCCCCAGACTGTCTATCCCTCACTTACACACACACTCACAGTACTGTGCACAGCTCCCCAGACTGTATATCCCTCAGTTAGACCACACTCACAGCACTGTGCACAGCTCCCCAGACTGTCTATCCCTCACTTACTCACACACTCACAGTACTGTGCACAGCTCCCCAGACTGTATATCCCTCAGTTAGACCCGCACACACAGCACTGTGCACAGCTCCCCAGACTGTATATCCCTCAGTTACACCCACACTCACAGCACTGTGCACAGCTCCCCAGACTGTATATCCCTGAGTTAGACCCACACTCACAGCACAGTGCACAGCTCCCCAGACTGTATATCCCTCAGTTACACCCACACTCACAGCACTGTGCACAGCTCCCCAGACTGTATATCCCTGAGTTAGACCCACACTCACAGCACAGTGCACAGCTCCGCAGAACTCTATATCCCTCAGTTAGACCCACACCCGGGGCACCGTACACAGTTCCAGTCTCTGTATCCCTCAGATAGACCCTCAGTTGGAGCACTGCGCACAGTTCCAGTGTCTGTATCCTTTGGATAGACCACACTCAAAACTCGGTCTGTATTTCCTATTTCATTATTCCAAATATGATACCCAATCTGGTGGTTATAACCATTGGGAGATTGTGAACAGACTGAGGCAGGTTTCTCTCGAGAAGAGGGGTCTGAGGGAGTGACCTGATCGATGTGTTTACAATTCTTAAAAGGATTTCTCTCGGGGAGTCAGATGGAAGATATTTCCACTTCTGTGTGTGTTGGTGAGGGGAGGTGGTACAGTGGGAGGGAGTGACCGGAAGGAGAGGCCGTCGGTAAGACAAAGTCCTGAATAACTCCCATTGGGAATTCAGGAGAAACATCTTCACCCAGAGAGTTGGGGGAGAGGCGAATGTGGGACTCACTCCCACAGGGAGTTAGAGGCCAACAAATGTGAGACTCACTCCCACAGGGAGTTGGAGGGCTGGGAATGTGAGACTCACTCCCACAGGGAGTTGGAGGGCTGGGAATGTAAGACTCACTCCCACAGGGAGTTGGAGGGCTGGGAATGTGAGACTCACTCCCACAGGGAGTTGGAGGGCTGGGAATGTAAGACTCACTCCCACAGGGAGTTGGAGGCCAGGGAATGTGAGACTCACTCCGACAGGGAGTTGGAGGGCTGGGAATGTGAGACTCACTCCGACAGGGAGTTGGAGGGCTGGGAATGTGAGACTCACTCCAACAGGGAGTTGGAGGGCTGGGAATGTGAGACTCACTCCCACAGAGAGTTGGAGGGCTGGGAATGTGAGACTCACTCCGACAGGGAGTTGGAGGGCTGGGAATGCAAGACTCACTCCCACAGGGAGTTGGAGGGCTGGGAATGTGAGACTCACTCCGACAGGGAGTTGGAGGGCAGGGCATGTGGGACTCACTCCGACAACTCCCTGTGGAAGTGAATCCTTTCCATGCATTGGTGCAGGGGAAGCTGGTTAAACACACGAGGGAGAGAGGGAGATGAAGATGAGGTGCTGAGGAAGCTGATCTGGAACAGAAACCCTAGCATGGAGCAGAGGGGCCGAATGGAAACTTCAGTGACAACACCATCAGTAAAACATTTCCCACCATGTCAACATTAACCAGATTGGTAACAAACCTTTGTTTCAGATAAACCGAGAGATTTTCAGATTGCACACAGTGTGAATGGTGACGCTAGGAGAGATTTAACGTCTGTGAACGAGCGTGACACTGTGAATATTAGCTGTACCAGTCAGAACAGTGACCCTGCAGTCTCAGGGTACAGCTGGTACAGACTCACTCAGAACAAGCCAGTCAGCGGGCAGATACTGCTGTTTGAAAGCATCAGCAAGGACGACAGTGGGAATTATCAGTGTGAGGCTAGAAACAACGTTGGGACAGGGAGATCACACACCATCAACATCAAGGTGCAGTGTGAGTATCCCCAGAAACACAGCTCCTGAATTCATTCACCTGGTATTTCCAAACCTGGTCAAACAGCTTCTGTACATTAATCATTCAAGGGCACATGCAGATAGAGTGCCGCACTGTCGGAGGGTCAGTGCTGAGGGAGTGGGCACTGTCGGAGGGTCAGTGCTGAGGGAGTGGGCACTGTCAGAGGGTCAGTGCTGAGGGAGTGCCGCACTGTCGGAGGGTCAGTGCTGAGGGAGTGCTGCACTGTCGGAGGGTCAGTGCTGAGGGAGTGCCGCACTGTCGGAGGGTCAGTGCTGAGGGAGTGCCGCACTGTCGAAGGGTCAGTGCTAATGTAATGCCGCACTCTTGGAGGGTCAGTGCTGAGGCAGTGCCGCACTCTCGGAGGGTCAGTGCTGAGGGAGTGCCGCACTGTCAAAGGGTCAGTGCTGAGGGAGTGTCGCACTGTCGGAGGGTCAGAGCTGAGGGAGTGCCGCACTGTTGGAGGGTCAGTGCTGATGTAATGCCGCACTGATGGAGGGTCAGTGCTGAGGGAGAGCCGCACTGTCGGAGGGTCAGTGCTGAGGGAGTGCCGCACTGTCGGAGGGTCAGTGCTGAGGGAGTACCGCACTGTCGGAGGGTCAGTGCTGAGGGAATGCCGCTCTGTTGGAAGGTCAGTGCTGAGGGATTGGGCACTGTCGGAGGGTCAGTGCTGAGGGAGTGGGCACTGTCAGAGGGTCAGTGCAGAGGTAGTGGGCACTGTCAGAGGGTCAGTGTTGAGGGAGTGGGCACTGTCAGAGGGTCAGTGCTGAGTGAGTGGGCACTGTGGGAGGGTCCGTGCTGAGGGAGAGGGCACTGTCAGAGGGTCAGTGCAGAGGTAGTGGGCACTGTCAGAGGGTCAGTGTTGAGGGAGTGGGCACTGTCAGAGGGTCAGTGCTGAGTGAGTGGGCACTGTGGGAGGGTCCGTGCTGAGGGAGAGGGCACTGTCAGAGGGTCAGTCCTAATGGTGTTGGGTGTTTATTTCCAGATGCTCCGACCAGTGTCCGAATCACATTCCCGCCTTCAGTTCGAGCTGGAGTGTGGACATCCCTCAGCTGTCAGTCTGATGGCCATCCAGCAGCAGTTTCCTATCGCTGGTGGAAGGAGTGTCCACACGGTTCGATGTCTCTCTGTTCTGGGAGACAATGGAGATCTCAATGTTCATTCTACGCTTCTGTTGAAGATGTTGACTGTGAGATCACCTGTACAGTGAGGAACACCGTGGGTGAAAAGAAATCTGATCCCATACGACTGGATATTCAGTGTGAGTGTCATCAGTCTGAGAGTCCCACTCACCAACAAACTCCCACATTATACTGAGCTAAAACTTCATGTCCCTCCCTATCCCTGTACCCTCCTCCAGCTCCTACACCTCCTCCCTATCTCTGTAACCTCCTCCAATCCCTACACCCCCTCCCTATCTCTGTAACCCCCTCCAGCCCCTACACCCCCTCCCTATCTCTCTAACTCCCTCCAAGCCGTACATCCATTCCCTCTCTCTGTAACCCCCTCCAGCCCCTACAACCCCTCCCCTCAGTCCCTATACCCCCTCCTTGTCTCTGTAACCTCCTCGAGTCCTGGCCTCCAGAGTAGCGCCTGAATCCCATCACCGGCTCTGCTATTGGCTGCCTACGACCCTGAGCTCAGATATTCCCTCGCTTCACCTCTCCATCTCTTTCTTTCCTCCCAGACATTCATGACACCGACCTATTCTCCTGATGTTGTTGAAGCAACTTGCAGTCACATTACTGTTTCACCCTTTTCAATGCAACATCTTCTTCAGCAGGCGCTACGCAAATTCAGATATTGCGTTTTTGCCTCTTTGTCACTTTTCCTGGTTTCATTTCCGATCAGGGATCTTTCTGGTGTTGCCCCACCCCACCCCTCGGAGACCCCTGTCTTCTGTGGACCTGGATATGTGAGGGATTCTGAAATCTTGGAATCACGTCTCTCTCTCTCTCTCTCTCTCCCAACAGATGGACCGAGAAACGTGGAGATTATTTCTGAGGATACAGTGAAGGAGGGGACCGAGATCACGTTAACGTGTCGAGGTGAAGCCAACCCCCCGGTTCATACCTACAGCTGGAGGAAAATGTGCAACAGACAACGGAACAATCTGCGAGAAAATACCGACACGATTAGGATTCAACCCACCAGGGATGATGCATCTTGTAGCTACATCTGTAGAGCACGGAATTCTGTCAGCTCCCGGGATTCTACACCCAAACACATTAATGTACAGTGTAAGTAAAGAGGGTGTGGGATAACCAGAAAATAGCCCCCAGACCACACTCGGAGCACTGTGTTTGGATCCCGGGTCTCCACACTACAGTTGGATAGTCAGGCATTACAGAGGAAGGTGCACTTGGGAATGAGAAATTCTAGCATGGAGAAGAGGGAATGAATGGCCTATTTCAGGATATGAGGAATTCTGGTGGTCTTTCTGTGAAATGATGTCAGTGCTCAGGGGCAGCATTTATTCGGAGATTTGGGAGAATGTTCCACAGCTTTATCCCTCTCCCTGACCTGAATCGAGCTGTAATTCCTCTTGTAGATGGTCCTGGAGATGTTACCATTGTTCGCAGTGAGCCACAGGGAGAGGTGAAGGAGGGAGACCGGGTTACCCTGACCTGTAACTCCAGGAGTAATCCAGGAGCTCTCTACACCTGGTATAAGGACAATGTGGACACAGCAGTTAACAAGGGGACAGGGAACATCCTGACCATTCACTCCATCACCCCAACGGAATCTGGAGATTATTACTGCAAAGCGGAAAACATTATTGGAAGACAAACTTCAAAGAGCTTCAGGATCGAGGTGTTCTGTGAGTGACATTCCCAGGTTGACCTTTTCCCAATGTAAACTCCCCGGTCTCTGTCACTACTCACTGCATGAGAGCTATTTATCCAAAACTTCACTGCCCCCCCGGTCTCTGAACTCACAGTGAGTCCCTTTCCCCAGTCACCCTCCTCTCACTCCCTCTCCTGCATCATTCCCCAGTCCAGCAACACCTCGATTGTAACATTCCCATTCTTGGCTTTCAACACCCTCCATCACCCCCTCCCTATCTCTGTCACCCGCTCCAGCCCCTACACCCCCTCCCTATCTCTGTAACCCCCTCCAGCCCCTACACCCCCTCCCTATCTCTGTAATCCCCTCCAGCCACTAGACCCCATCCCTATCTCTGTTACCCCCTCCAGCCCCGACACCCGCTCCCTATCTCTGTAAACCCCTCCAGCCCCTACACCCCCTCCCTATCTCTGTAACCCCCTCCAGCCCCTACACCCCCTCCCTATCTCTGTAATCCCCTCCAGCCACTAGACCCCATCCCTATCTCTGTTACCCCCTCCAGCCCCGACACCCGCTCCCTATCTCTGTAAACCCCTCCAGCCCCTACACCCCCTCCCTATCTCTGTAACCCCCTCCAGCCCCTACACCCCCTCCCTATCTCTGTAACCCCCTCCAGCCCCTACACCCCCTCCCTATCTCTGTCACCCCCTCCAGCCCCTACACCCCCTCCCTATCTCTGTCACCCCCTCCAGCCCCTACACCCGCTCCCTATCTCTGTAACCGCCTCCCGGCGCCACACCCTTCTCTATCTCTGCAACCTCCTTCCATCCCTGCTTCCCTCCCTATTTCTGTAAACCCCTCCAGCCCCTACACCGCCTCCAGCCCCTACATGCCTCCCTATCTTTGTAACCCCCGCCAGCCCCTCGCCCACCTCCCTATCTCTGTAACCCCTCCCAGCCACTGCACCCCCTCCCTATCTCTGTAACCCCCTCCAGCCCCTAACCCCGCTCATCTCTTTAACCCCCTTCTGCCCCTACACCCCCCACTATCTCCGTAACCCCCTCTAGCCCCTACAGCCCCTCCCTATCTCTATAACCCCTCCAGCCCCTACACCCCCTCCCTGTCTCTGTAACCCCCTCCAGCCCCTACACCCCCTCCCTATCTCTGTAACCCCCTCCAGCCCCTACACCCCCTCCCTGTCTCTGTAACCCCCTCTGGCACCTACACCCCCTTCCTTTCTCAGTAACCTCCTCCAGTTTCCGCCTCTGGAATATTTCCCGTTTCCCATCGCTCTCCCCTTTCTGGCTCTGACGTTTGGCATTCTGTCCCTAAACTGTTTCCCTCCTTTTTTCTTTCTCTTCCTTATAAACTGACCCCATTGACTGAAGAACTGTCCATTTATCTGCCCTGTGGGATCTGTGACCGATTTTCCTGCTTCGTCACCCCTTGCAATGTCTCCCTGAGTGAGTGATGCTCAAGTTATGCTGTCTCTCACTGAGGGTCTTGTCCCATTCTGTCAGATGCCCCTCGGAATGTGATGGTGTCAGTCTCTCCATCGGACAGTGCGATACACGAAGGTGACAACATCACTCTGAGCTGCACCAGCGACAGCAACCCCCCAACCAGCTGGTACAAGTGGGAACTGAGACAGGGAGAGGAGACTGAGTCTCTGGAATCATCTGAGAGAGACCTGACCTTGTACAGAATCACTCACAAACAGGAGGGTGTGTACTCCTGTGAGGCGGGGAACACAGTCGGTGCCAACAGGTCGGAGGGTCGCAGGATAGAGGTTGTGAGTAAGTAAGCAGCCCTGATATTGACCTCTGACCCCCTGCCCTCACCCTGAGTGTTCAGCTCAGCCCTCAGTGTTAACATTGCTTTACTCCCAGGACAGTATGGTCCCTCACAGAATCCCTCCAGTGTCAATATTCTGGGGGAACCCCAACTGGACCCACCACATAAACACAGTGGCTACAAGACCAGGTCAGAGGCTACGAATCCTGCAGCGAGTAACTCCCCTCCTGATTCCCCCCAAAGCCTGTCCCACCATCGACAAGGCCCAAGGCAGGAGGGCGAGGGAATACTCCCCACTTGCCCCTGGATGGGGGCAGCTCCAACAACACTCGAGAAGCTCGACACCACCCAGGGACAAAGCAGCCCCCATTGGATTAGCCCCACACCCACAAGCATCCCCTCCCTCCCTCCCCCATCGACACTCAGTAACAGCAGTGTGTACCATCCCCTCCCTCCCCCCACTGACGCTCAGTAACAGCAGTGTGGACCATCTCCGCCCCCCTCCACCAACGCTCAGTAACAGCAGTGTGTACTATCCCCTCCCTCCCCCACCGACACTCAGTAACAGCAGTATGTATCATCCCCTCCCTCTCCCCACCGACGCTCAGTAACAGCAGTGTGTACCATCCCCTCCCTCTCCCCACCGACGCTCAGTAACAGCAGTGTGTACCATCCCCTCCCTCCCTCACCGACGCTCAGTAATATCAGTGTGTACCATCCCCTCCCTCCCTCACCGACGCTCAGTAACAGCAGTGTATACCATCCCCTCCCTCCCCGCACTGACGCTCAGTAACAGCAGTGTGTACCATCCCCTCCCTCCCTCACCGACGCTCAGTAACAGCAGTGTGTACCATCCCCTCCCTACCCCCACCGACACTCAGTAACAGCAGTGTGTACCATCCCCTCCCTCCCCCCCACCGACCCTCAGTAACAGCAGTGTGTTCATTCCCCTCCCTCCCCCACCGACCCTCAGTAACAGCAGTGTGTACCATCCCCTCCCTCTCCCCACCGACGCTCAGTAACAGCAGTGTGTACCATCCCCTCCCTCTCCCCACCGACCCTCAGTAACAGCAGTGTGTACCATCCCCTCCCTCCCCCCACCGATGCTCAGTAACAGCAGTGTGTACCATCCCCTCCCTCCCCCCACCGATGCTCAGTAACAGCAGTGTGTACCATCCCCTCCCTCTCCCCACCGACCCTCAGTAACAGCATTGTGTACCATCCCCTCCCTCCCCCCACCGACCCTCAGTAACAGCAGTGTGTACCATCCCCTCCCTCCCCCACCGACGCTCAGTAACAGCAGTTTGTACCATCCCCTCCCTCCCCCCCACCGACCCTCAGTAACAGCAGTGTGTACCATCCCCTCCCTCCCCCCACCGACCCTCAGTAACAGCAGTGTGTACCATCCCCTCCCTCCCCCCCACCGACCCTCAGTAACAGCAGTTTGTACCATCCCCTCCCTCCCCCCCCACCGACCCTCAGTAACTGCAGTGTGTACCATCCCCTCCCTCCCCCCTCCCCCACCGACCCTCAGTAACAGCAGTGTGTACCATCCCCTCCCTCCCCCCACCGATGCTCAGTAACAGCAGTGTGTACCATCCCCTCCCTCTCCCCACCGACCCTCAGTAACAGCATTGTGTACCATCCCCTCCCTCCCCCCACCGACCCTCAGTAACAGCAGTGTGTACCATCCCCTCCCTCCCCCCCACCGACCCTCAGTTACAGCAGTGTGTACCATCCCCTCCCTCCCCCACCGACCCTCAGTAACAGCAGTGTGTACCAGCTACAAGATGCACTGCAGAAACTCACCAAAGATCCTCAGGCCGCACCTTCCAAACCCACGGCCACTTCCACCTAGAAGGACAAGGGGCAGCAGATACATGGGAACACCACCCCCCTGAAAGATTCCCCCCGAGCCCCTCACCATCCCGACTTGGAAATATATTGGCCGTTCCTTCCTGGGTCAGAATTCTGGAAAACCCTCCCAAAGTGACATAGTGGGTCTATCCCACAGCACATGGACTGCAGCAGGTCACCCCCACCTTCTCAAGGGGCAAGTAGAGACAAGGAATAAATGCCAGGCCCAGCCAGTGAAACCTATATCCCACAAATGTATGAAAAACCTTACCCAATGTCGGCAGAATGAAAGAGGGCCTCAGGAATTGCTCATTCGCTAATTCCCTCAAGTTGATGACTGGGAGGTTTTCACGGTTTACTGCTGTGGTCTCCTTAACTGAGGAAGGATTTCCTCACCCTACACAGTTGGCAGTTCTCCTGCTTGATTCCTGGAACGTGGGGCTGAGGAGTGATACAGTCCATCAGGCTGATCTTCTCTGGGGTTGCCAGGAATGAGAGGCTATCCCACTGCGTTCCAGTGAGCTCTGACATAACCAATGGGCAAAATCACTACAATGACCAGGAAATATACTAATGGGACTAAAAGCTGATAGGTCCTCTGATCCTGATGGGATATATCCCAGGATATTCAAGGAATTAGTTACAGAGAGGTACTTATGGTAATGTCCCAGCAATCCATCGATTCAGGAAAAGTCCCAGTGGATTGGGAAACTGCTAATGCAACACCTTTGTTGAAAAAAGAGGAGAGAAAAAATAGGTTCCCACTGGTGTGTTAGCTTAACATTTGTTTCTGGGAAAATGTTAGAGAGGATTCAAAAGGATGTAATAGTAGGCTGTTTAGAAATACACAGTGTGATTAGGCAGAGACAGTATGGCTTCATGAAGGGGAAGTCATGACTCAGAAATTTACTAGAATTCTTTGAGGAGTTTACAAGCAGGATTGATAAAGGGGCTTGGAGTGAATGTAATATATTGAGTTTGCAGAAAGTATTTGCCAAGGTTCCACACATGAGGCTGTTTAATAAGACCAGAGCCCATGGTGACGGAGGTAGTTTATGAGCACGGATAGAGGTCTCCCTAACGAAGAGAAGACAGGGAGTTGGGATAAGAGGGACATTTTCAGAATGGCAGCCTGTAACAAGGAGAGGATCACAGGGATCAGTGCTGGGACCACAATTATTTACAAAATCTACTTGTGAATTGGTTAGGAAAAGTGAATGTCCTGAAGCTAAGCAGACAAAAATACATGGGAATGCAAGTGTCATCGAGCCACAGAGATGTACAGCAGGAAACAGACCCTTTGGTTCAATTATTCCATGCCGACCCAGATATCCTAAATTAATCTAGTTCCATTTGCAGTAGTTGGCCCATATCCCTCTAAATCCTTCTTCTTCATATACTCATCCAGATGCCTTTGAAATGTTGTAACTGTACCAGCCTCCACCCTTAGGTCCATTTTATATCTTTTCCCTCTCACCTTAAACCTATGCCCTCTAGTTTTGGATTACCCTGCCCTAGGGAAAAAGACTTTAGCCATTCACCTTTTCCATGCCCCTCATGATATTATAAACCTCCCTCAGCCTCTGACGCTCCCGGGAAAACAGCCCCAGCTGATTCAGCCTCTCCCTCTAACTCAGACCCGCCAACTCAGCAACATCCATGTAAATCTTTCCTGAACCCTTTCAAGTTTCAGAAAATCTTTCCTATAGCAGGGAGACCAGAATTCAACACTGTATTCCGCAAGTGGCCTCACCAATATCCTGTACAGCTGCAACATGACCTTCCACCTCTGACACTCAATGCACTGACCAATAAAGGAAAGCACATCAAACGCCTTTTTCACTATCCTGTCTACTTGAATGAAGCTACGAAGGGGAATCTTATCAAATGCCTTGCTGAAGTCCATGTACACCAGATCCACTACTCAACCTTCATTAACCTGTCTTGTCACCTCCTCAATAAGATTTGTGAGGCATGACCTGTCCCTCACAAAGCCATGCTGACTGCCTTTAATCACGCTATGCTTTTCCAAATAGTCACAAATCCTATCCCTCAGAATTCTTTCCCAAACCTTGGTGACCACAAATGTAAGACTGACTGGTCTGTAATTGCCAGGGATGTCCCTATTACCCTTCTTGAAAAGAGGAACAACATTCACCTCCTTCCAACCCTCCGGTACAACTCCCATGGAGAGTGAGGAAGCAAAGATGTTCGCTAGCGGTTTAGCAACCTCCTTTCTCGCTTCCTGGAGCAGCTGAGGATAAATCTGGGGTGTCCCTGGGGACTTATCAATCTTCATGTTTGCCAACATTTTCAGCACACCAACTTCATCAATCTTGAACTGGTGAAGCCTGTATCCCAGCTCCTCAAAATTCTTATTCACAACAAGATCCCTTTCCTTTGTGAAAACTGAAGCAAAAAAGACTCGTTCAGAGCTTCCCCTATCTGCTCAGACTGCACACACAAGTTTCCTCCACTATCCCTGATCAGCCCTACCTTCTCCCTGATCATTCTCCTATTCCTCACGTATGAGTAAAATGCCTTTGAATTCTCCCTAATCCTTCCTGCCAAGCCTTTCTCGTGCCCCCTCCTGGCTCTTCTTAGTCCATTTCTGAGCTCCTTTCTAGCAAGCCTGTAATCCTCTAAAGCTGTGCTGGATCCTTGCTTCCTCCATCTTACAGAAGCTGCCTTCTTCCTTTTGACGAGAAGCTCCTCTGTTCTCGTCATCCAAGGTTTCTTAATCTTCCCCCTTTCTGTGGAATAATTGCTCCCAGTCTGTACTTTCCAAATTCTGTCTTATTGTGTCATAATTTCCTTTTCCCTAATTAAATATCTTCCCTTGGTAACTGCTCATTTCCCTCTCCAAGGCAATGGTAAATGTGAGGCAGTTGTGGTCACTGTCACCAAAGTGTCCTCCCACCGCGAGATCTGACACGTGTCCTGGCTCATTGCCGAGCACCAAATCCAAAATGGCCTCTCCCCTCGTTGGTCTGTCTACGTACTGAGTAAGGAAACTCTCCTGGACACACCTGATAAAAACAGCTCCATCCAAACCATCTGCACATTATTGCCCAGTTCCTTGGTCCTCATAGTATGGATAGATCATCAGGCATTAGAGATGAAGATGCAGTCGAGAATGAGAAATTCTGGAACTGAGCAGACGGGCTGAATGGCATATTCCATGATGTGATTTCTGAGGAATGCTAGTGTTCTCTGTCTGAACTAATGTCAGTGCTCAGAGGCAGCATTTATGAGGGGATTTGGAATAATGTTCCAAAATGCTCCACAGCCTTATTCCTCTCCCTGACCTGAATCGAGCTGTAATTCGTCTTGTAGATGGTCCTGGAGATGTTACCATTGTTCGCAGTGAGCCACAGGGAGAGGTGAAGGAGGGAGACCGGGTTACCCTGACCTGTAACTCCAGGAGTAATCCAGGAGCTCTCTACACCTGGTATAAGGACAATGTGAACACAGCAGTTAACAAGGGGACAGGGAACATCCTGACCATACGCTCCATCACCCCAACGGAATCTGGAGATTATTACTGCAAAGCGGAAAACGTTATTGGAGAACAAACTTCAAAGAGCTTCAGGATCGAGGTGCTCTGTGAGTGACATTCCCAGGTTGACCTTTTCCCAATGTAAACTCCCCGGTCTCTGTCACTACTCACTGCATGAGAGCGACTTATCCAAAACTTCACTGTCTACCCCCGGTCTGTGAATTCACAACGAGTCCCTTTCCCCAATCACCCTCCTCTCACTCCCTCTCCTGCATCGTTCCCCAGTCCAGCGACACATCGATTATAAAATTCCCATTCTTGGCTTTCAACATCCTCCATCACCCCCTTCCTCTCTCTGTAACCCCCTCCAGCCCCTACACCCCCTCCCTATCTCTGTAACCCCCTCCAGCCCCTACACCCGCTCCCTATCTCTGTAACCCCCTCCTGTCCCGACACTCCTCCCTATCTCCATAACATTCTCCAGTACCTACCCCCTCCATATTTCTCTCCCTCCCTCTGGTCCCAAAACCTCTCCCTATCCTTGTATCATTCTCCAGCCTTGACACCCCTCTCTGTCTCTGTACCCTCCACTGGTCCTTACACTCCTCCCTACTCTGGACCTCCACCAGTCCCTACATCCCTCTCTGTCTCCGTAATGATCCCCATTCCCTACACCCCCTCTTATCCTTGTAACCCCTTCCAGTTTCAGCCTCTTGAGTATTTCCCGATTCACCCTCCCATTCGCAGCCCTGAACTTTGGCAATCTGTCCCTAATCTGTTTTACCTCTCACCCTTTCTCTTCCTTAAAAGCTGAGCCCTTTAATTGAAGAATTGTCAATTTATCTGCCCTGTGGGATCTCTGACCGATATTCCTGTTATGTCACCCCTTGCAATGTCTCCCTTAGTGAGGGATGCTCAAGTAATGCTATATCTCACTGAGAGTCTTGTTCCTTTCTGTCAGATGCCCCTCGGAACATGCAGGTGTCAGTCTCTCCATCGGACAGTACGATATACGAAGGTGACAACATCACTCTGAGCTGCACCAGCGACAGCAACCCCCCAACCAGCTGGTACAAGTGGGAACGGAGACAGGGAGAGGAGACTGAGCCTCTGGAATCATCTGAGAGAGACCTGACCTTGTACAGAATCACTCACAAACAGGAGGGTGTGTACTCCTGTGAGGCGGGGAACACAGTCGGTGCCAACAGGTCGGACGGTCGCAGGATAACGTTTGGGAGTAAGTAAGCAGCCCTGATATTGATGTCTGACTCCCTGCCCTCACACTAAGTGTTCAGCACAGCCCTCAGTGTTAACATTGCTCTACTCCCAGGACAGCATGGGCCCCGTGGATATGACCCAATGTCAGCAGAATGATGGAAGTCTTAAGATGTGCTTCATTTTATGGCCATTTGTCAGTCACCTCAAATGACAGTTGGGAGGTATTGACAGTTTACAGCTTGAGTCACTTCAGCTGAGGAAGGATTTCCTTACCTTAAAGTCAGCACATTGAGGGTTTACCAAATTGAATCCTGGAATGTGGGGCAGAGAAGAGATACAATCAATCATAGAATGTCTGCAGGGTGTAAAGAGTCCATTCAGCCCATCAGGTCCACATTGACTCCCTGATGAGCATCCCAGATACAGCCTAGCTTCATATCCCCACATTTCCATTGGCTAACTCACCTAGCTTACACATCCCTAGACACGATAGGACAATTTTGCATGGCCAATCCACACTAACCTGCACATCACTGGACAGTATGAAATAAGAGGTGGTCCCACTGTATTCCAGTAAATTCTAAAATAACCAAGGGGAGGAAATAAATACAGTAACTCTCACAAGAGGAAATGAACCAGGGAAACTAGTGGGAGAAAAGGCCAACAAGTCCCCTGGACCTGATGGGATGCAGCCTCAGATAATAAAGGAAGTAACTAATGTTAGAACTCTCATTATTTTTGTTTGTATTGTTTTACCAGTTTTGGTTGGAGTTGTGAATTGGGAAGTATGAGCTGAAAATGAACTGTGGAATTTGGGACAGCTTGTGGTAAAAGGAAGATAGCAGATCAACAAGCATCTGTTTGTGAGGGCAGGCCTGGAGGCTAATTGCAGGCAGATTCTTGGTTAAAGGAATTCCAACAGACAAAGTGAAGGGTATTGTGTTTAAACAGATAGCAGAAGGTGGCTATTAACAAGGTCTGTATCTGGGGATTGGTTCCAGCAAGTCTGGAAGAGGCCCTATGTTGAAGCAGACAGCAGTTGTTGAATGGCTATTGAGACCTCAGGAAGAGGCAATCAGACTATCAGGGCAGAACCAGAACTGAAGTAATTTTGTGTATTTGCTGTGTAGATGAGCTTGGCTCCTAACAAAGGCAGCATGAAGATTTGAAAGCTCTGTACCAAATCTGTCACGTAGGCATTTAGAATTCCAAAGAGTAGGGAGTTGCATTAGAAGTATTGCTGCTTTTGCCTGGGTGGACTGAGAAGGTAACCCTAATCAGTGTTTTGAAAAAGCAGCCCCATTCCTACCTGTGAAACAATGCAACATGAAAATGGTTTCGGCAATCTGGCCAATTATGATATTTCTTTTATGTTAGTTTGTCTGTCTATCTGTCTTTTGTATGAATGGGGTCTGAAACCAAATGTTTTGGGTTTGAAACGTAAACATTAATTAGATTACAGAGAGATCATTTTCTCTTTGCTGAACTTATTGTGTATTTAATAAATAGTGAAGTGTTTTGTTTCAGATACAAACTGGTTTCTGAAATTTCATTATTTGCAAAGTCTGGGATTGCTTATTCAAACGTCTGGTTAGGAACCATTGAGGTGCTTGTTGAGGCCTTCAACAATGTTACTGTGTTGCAAATACAGTAGTTCAATGGCTGGTTTAATTTGGTTATTTCACTTTGTGCCATAAAACTGTCATGATACACTGGCACTAGAGCAAAAAGTGTACAAAGTCACCATATCTGGCATGATCCTAGGAACAAAGATATCTAGGCACAAAATCTTAGGTATGAATTAGAAAAATGAAAAGTAAGATCAAAAATCAGCATTACAGACCTTCTAAAGCTATGTGCAGAGGCAGCTTATGAGGAGATGCTGCACTTGCTCTGAATATACTTATAAAAAGCCTTGGGATTTTCCTTGATCCTTTCAGCCAAAGATATTTTATGACTTCCTTTTTAATCTATTCCCTAACTCTCTCAATTCGTATTACAGAACCACATTTCATTTTTTTAATATATAAACATGTACCACGACAGCTGGTTATTCACCCTCCCCCTTCAGAATGCCTGGCAGCTACTCTGGAGCTCTGACCAGGAGGATAATATCCCGTTCGAGAGTCCCATTTGTGGACATAGAGAGTTATAGAGTCATATAAGGTCACCCCTCAGCCTCTGACACTTCAGGGAAAACAGCCCCAGCCTGTTTAGCCTCTTCCTAGAGCTCAACTCTCCAATCCTACCAACATCCTTGTAAATCTTTTCTGAACCCTTTTGAGTTTCTCAACATCTTTCCGATAGGAAGGAGACCAGAATTGCACCCAATATTCCAACAGCAGCCTAACCAATGTCCTGTACAGCCGCAATATGTCATGCCAACTCCTGTACTCAATACATTTTGACCGATAAAAGAAAGCAGACCAAATGCCTTCTTCACTATCCTATCTACCTGCGACTCCACTTTCAAGGAGCTATGAACCTGCACTCCAAGGTCTCTTTGTTCAGCAACACTCCCTCGGCCCTTACCATTAAGTATAAAAGTCCTGCTAAGATTTGCTTTCCCAAAATGCAGCACCTCGCATTTATCTGAATTAAACTCCATCTGCCACTTCTCAGCCCATTGGCCCATCTGGTCCAGATCCTGTTGTAATCTGAGGTAACCCTCTTCACTGTCCAACACACCTCCAATTTTGGTGTCGTCTGCAAACATACTAACTGTACCTCTTATGCTCACATCCAAATCATTTATGTAAATGACAAAAAGTTGAGGACAAAAAGCACCGATCCTTGTGGCACTCCACTGGTCACAGGCCTCCAGTCTGAAAAACAACCCTCCACCACCATGTCTTCTACATTTGAGCCAGTTCTGTATCCAAATGACTAGTTTTCCCTTTATTCCACGAGATCTAAACTTGCTAACCAGTCTCCCATGGGGAACCTTGTCAAATGCCTTACTGTAGTCCATATAGATCACATTTATGTTCTGTCCTCATCAATCTTCTTTGTTACTTCTTCAAAAAACTCAGTCAAGTTTGTGAGACATGATTTCCCACGCACAAGTCCATGCTGACTCTCCCTAATCAGTCCTTGCCTTTCCAAATACACGTACATCCTGTCCCTCAGGATTCCCTCCAACAACTTGCCCGCCACTGACGTCAAGCTCACCAGTTTATAGTTCCCTGGCTTGTCTTTACCGCCCTTCTTAATCAGTAGCACCACGTTAGCCAACTTCCAGTCTTCCAGCACCTCACCTGTGACTATCGATGATACAAATATCTCAGCAAGAGGCCCAGCAATCACTTCTCCAGCTTCCCACAGAGTTCTGGGGTACACCTGATCAGGTCCTGTGGATTTATCCACTTTTATGCATTTCAAGACATCCACCACTTCCTTTTCTGTAATCTGGACATTTTGCAAGATGTCACCATCAATTCCCGACAGTCTATGTCTTCCATATCCTTTTCCACAGTATATGCTGATGCAAAATACTCATTTAGTATCCCCCCATTTTCTGCACCACAGAACTGCCTGTCAGTTCCTCTTACAAACGGGTCCTCTGTCACTGAAGACCAGCCAGCCTTTTACTTCCTGCACTATGCTGCAGAGCCAGTTGCGACACTGCAAACTTTCCCCTGATAGGCCACCCCCAACAACCGTATCCAGCACGCGGTATCTGTTTGTGAGGGAATAGCCACAGGGGACTTGTGCATGACCTGACCACAGTCTTCCTGGTGGTTGCCCCAGAACTTTCTGCCTGTGTAGCTCTTACGTATGGTGTAACAGCTCAGTATATGTGCTATCCACAATGTCTTCAGCATCATGGATGCTCCATCATGACTCCATCTGCAGCTGCATCTGCTCCTTGTGCCAAATCAGGAGCTGCAGCTGACTATACTTCTTGAATACATGGTCACCAAGGAGACTGGAAGTGTCTTTGATTTCACACATTCTAGTAGGAGGAGCATTCCGCAGTGCCGAGTTCTCCTTAGCAAGTACAAACAATAAACTAGGAAGAAACTACCCAACCTTACCCATTACTCAACAAATCAGATTTCTTGTGCTTTCTCTATTCCTAAAGAATGACAAGGCACAAGGATAAGGACTTTACATTCTGTCTCCCGACAGGTTTTACTCTGAGCCTCGAAAAGTGGTTCCTAGACAACCAATCCTCTTTCCCTGAGCTGATTGTTAAATTGTGAGGTCACCTCAGGAGACTTGCCTCTGGACAGAGTGAAGACTCCAACCTTTCTGCTCCTCTCCGACTGCTGCTCTGACAAAGCATTGGGCTGGAGGAGGTAACAGAGATAGAGGTGTAAGGGCTGGCAGACCTTACAGAGATAGTGACAATTGTAGGGGCTGGAGGAGGTTACACAAAACAGGAAGGTATGTGCAGTGGGAGGACGTTACAGAGACAGCGAGGGGGTGTAGGGGTTGGAGGGGGTTCCAGAGATAGGGAGGAGGTGTAGGGACTGGAGGGGATTACAGAGATAGGGAGGGAGTGTAGGGGCTGGAGGAGGCTACAGAGATGGGGGAAGGGGGTGTAAGGGCTGGAGGGGATTACAGTTATAGGGAGGGGGTGTAGGAGTGGGAGGGGGTTACAGAGATAGGGAGGGGGGTGTAGGGGCTGGACGGGATTACAGATATAGGTAGAGGGTGTAGGGGCGGGAGGGGGTTACAGAGATAGGGAGGGGGCATAGGGGCTGGAGGGGTTTACAGAGATAGGGAAGGGGTGTAGGGGCTGGAGTTGGTTACAGAGATAGGGAGGAGGTCTAGGGACTGGAGGGATTTACAGATATAGGGAGGGGATGTAGGGGCTGGAGGAGGTTACAGGAATAAGAAGGGGGTGTAGGGTCTGGAGGAGGTTACAGAAATAAGAAGGGGGTGTAGGTTCTGGAGGAGATTACAGAAATAAGAAGAGGGTGTAGAGTCTGGAGGAGGTTACAGAGAGAGGGAGGGGGTTTGGCGGGCGAACGGGTTTACACATATAGTGTAGTGTGTAGCATTTGGAGCATGTTACAGACATAGGGAGGGATGTATGGAAGGAGGTGGTGACAGAGATAAGGAGGGGGTTGGAGGGGATAGAGGAGGCTACAGAGTTATGTAGTAGAAGGAGGAGGTTACAGAGGAAATGATGAGTGAATGGGCTGTGGCATGTCACAGAGGTGATGTTGGGTGAGGGGCTGGTTGAGTTTAGAGATTGTGGCAGTTGTTGAATGGGTTGAGGTGACAAAGAGAGGGAGGGTTCTCACATGCTCACTTGTCATAGTTCCCTCCAGTCTCTGGGTAATGTCTGGAGCTGTTTATTTAATGGAATCTGAAATTTTGTGCAGTGGTCTGTTGAGATCATGGCTGATTTACACGAGACCAAGATAGATTTCACACTCTGTGAACAGCGTTTCCAGATTTCTCTCCAACAATTCACAACAACACAACCCTGTGTGCAAAATAGAGAGAAACATTTGACAGGGAATTAAACAGGACAAACCTGCACTGTCTCCAATATCCCACACTTTGATTTGATTCATTCACTAGATTCATTCCTGTAAGTCAGACCTGATAATGTCAGCACTGCCCTTCCCTGACAGACATCAGTGAACCAGATGGGTTTTGCTGACGATCTTCAATGATTTTATGGCTATCATTGGACTGTGAATTCCAGATTTTTAAATGAATTCACATTCCACGATCAGCTATAATGGATCCAATCTGCAATCTCCAGACAGCACCGCGCTTTCTGGATGATTCCTGTAGAGATATTAACACTAGACCATCGTCTCCCCACTAAAGTGGAAGGTCAGAATGGCACTTGCAGCAAGTTCACAGTGAAAAGATCTCGGACACTTTGGTGTCTCTGAGAAACCATTAATTGCTCAGAAAGACATATTTTATATTTCATCCCAGTTTTTCTGGTTTGGAAGGCAGTTCAGAGACAGTCAAATTGCTGTGGGTCTGGAATCACATGTAGGGTAGGCCGGGTAAAATTTCAGTAGATTCTCATAAGGGAAGGCCATAAGTGAACTAGCTGGGTTTTTACAACAATCAGCAATAGTTACACGGTCTCAATTAGGCAAATGTTTTAATTACAGATCTTTAATTACATTTAAATTTCACCATCTGTAACAATGTAATGTGAACCAATGTTCCCAGAACCATTAGCTTTGGATTCTGAATTGCTCACCCAGTGACATTCTCACTGCATCACTGCCACATTTGTAATGAAGTGGAGCTTGAGAGAGATTGAACATGGACAGGAAGTGATTAATTCTTTCTCTGTGTTTTCTAGATAGCAGAGGAGAGAGTCTGCATGTGGTCCTGATCCTGGGAATACGAGCTGGGATATTCATTGTAGCTGTTGTTCTGACTGTTGCTGGTGTTTGTGTCTGTGAGGGGCAAACAGTTAAAGGAAGCTGAAAGGCTGTTTCAAGCTTTATCAGTGTAATCGAATCCCATGGGATGTTGGGTTAGGTTGTACTGAGTCCAGTTAAGGGAACTGGTTCGGATCGTCTGAGATCAATAGAGATCTCAGGTAGCCATTCAGTCCATTGAACTATACCAGCTGTCTCTGTACAGTAATCCAGTCAGTGCCATTTCCCGACTCACTCCTCATTGTTCTGAGAGTTTATTTCCCACAAATGGGCGGCACGGTGGCACAGTGGTTGGGCGGCACGGTGGCACAGTGGTTAGCACTGCTGCCTCACAGCGCCTGAGACCCGGGTTCAATTCCCGCCTCAGGCGACTGACTGTGTGTAGTTTGCACGTTCTCCCCGTGTCTGCGTGGGTTTCCTCCGGGTGCTCCGGTTTCCTCCCACAGTCCAAAGATGTGCAGGCCAGGTGAATTGGCCATGCTAAATTGCCCATAGTGTTAGGTAAGGGGTAAATGTAAATGTAGATGTAGGGATATGGGTGGGTTACGCTTCGGCGGGGCGGTGTGGACTTGTTGGGCCGAAGGGCCTGTTTCCACGCTGTAAGTAATCTAATCTAATCTAATCTAAAAAATATTCATCCAAATTCTGTTTGAAATCAGTGAGCATCTTCCTTTCCATCCCACCTTGTAGACAGTGAGATCCAGATTATTATCACTCACAGTGTATAGCAGTCCTTCCTCACAATCCCTGCTCTGTCTATCCCACCCTGAATCTTCAATATGTCTCCCCTTGTCCTTGTATCATCAGCAAATGGAATAGCTTTCCTTTGTCTCCCTGATCTAAACCTGGCCCCATCTCATCCTCATCAGTCAGATTCACCCCCAGTCACCGTCGCTCTGAGAGAAACAGCCCCAGCTTCCCCAAATGAACCCTGTCACTGAAATCCCTGCTCATTGGAGCTGTTCAGGGAAATCTCTTCCATGTCCTCTCAGACTCTCACATCCTTCCTGAAGTGCACTGACCAGAACTGGACACAATGATGTAAACTAAGCAGAGCTTTATAAACTCAGCGTAACTTCCTTGCCTTTGTCCTTGGCAGCTCGATCTATAAAGCTCTTGTTCTGTACGTCAGGACAAACAGCAATTTACCAGCAGAATTCTTCAGCAAATGGAGTACAATTAAACTTCAGTGTGTGTGCTTCTTAGTGCATGGACAGAAACCCCAAACAAAAGCTTCTCCTTTTCCTCATCCTTTCTGCTCCCCCAGTGCTGTTGTGTGACCCTGTCTTACCCAAGATGGAGTGCTGCCAACATGGCCGAATAGCTCTGAACAGAAGTGTGACTCCACTCAGACCTGAACATGCTTTCTGAATGTTGCATCTTGGGCAAAAAGTGAGAAATTGCAACAAGCTTGTTAGTAATGAACAACTTTACCTTTATTAACAAAGTGGAATAAAATAATCAGGTGATCTGTAGATAAATATCAATTCAACTTCATCTTGATTCAAAATTGTTGACTCAAGATTGCCTCACCTGTTCTCATCTTCCCCACATTGTTTGAATTTCTGGGCCAACTTTCCAATGTAAACATGTCACATTGTAGTTACAGCCTCCTGCCTGTGGTGGCGTTGTAATCTGCATCTCAGATGCAGGAGGAAATAATGTCATGGAGAACAGGTAATTCTTCTGTATCACAACAGTTGCATTATTGTGCAACCCTGCATTTTGATAAATCGCACTTTGGAAACAGTGCTTAATGTGTTGGTGATGTAATTGCGTTACAGCCAACACACATTTTAAATGTTTGTGCTTTAGAAACAGTGTCACCAATTCATCAATTATGTTGCAGTGAACTTACATTAACAAAGCACACATTATAGCAGAATGACCTGTCCCTGAAATTTCTGAGACATGGGTTTCAAAGGAATTTTTATACTGAGCTTAAAAATGTTTTAAGATCAAGCTCATCAGTGTGCTCCCATGAGTAATGACATCACTCCCTCTGACAAAGGACACACCCTCAATCCTGACACTCCAATTGGATAGTGGTCTTAAAGGAATAACCCTCTAACAAAGTCTCATACTCCCTCCCTATCACTTTGTGATTAAGTTATGGCTTTAAGAGATGTATTTTGTCCTGTCTTTGTTTTGAAGAAAGGTTTTAAGGCAGAGGTTTGTTGTCCATTGAAAACCTACAAAACAGCTTAGGTATTTTCAAAGATGGAAGAATTGAAGCAGCCTGAATGGGTGTGATCAAACTCCCACAGAACGAGGATTTTAGTTTTAACTTTCAACAGTTATTGCTGAGGTCTCAACAGAGTGTGGAAGCTGGAGGATGTCTCTCCCAGCTCCATTCACTCACTGAATGCCCTCTTGATGTTTTTTCTTCCTGCTGCTGGAATTGCATGTCGACAATCTGTTTTTCTGAACTTCCCTTTTGCTAACGGTGTGTTTATGGGATGTTACGATATTACAACAGTTACTCTTTAGTAGCAAAATAATTTCTTATTCTGTTTAGTTTTGAATAAAGTTATTCTAATTGCCTTTTCCATTTATTGTCTTTTAACTATAGTGTATGAATAAAGTGTGTTTTGCTTCAAATCTGGTCGTTTGACGGATCAAACTGTGTCCGGAACACAAAGCCTTGCATGTACCTTTACAAGAAGAAAAAGTGAGGGTTAGGCTGTGTTCTGGATTTTTTGTGGGGGTTTACTCTGGTCCATAGCAGACTGGGGACTCTTATTTGGATCAAAATCTCTAATTCCACTTTGAGTTCAGGATTATTGTACTCAAAGATAGCGAATGGTAAGTGTTTATGTCTTTTTTTGGGGTGTTCAATTTGATTAATTTAAACAGGATGGACCTTGTTTTAATAATGGCTCTTTCAGTCACGAAGAGTTTCTTAGGGGTGGAGAAAGTTGCTTTGAAAGTTTTACAAAAAGTGAGCAAGGAAAACCATTTGGAATTGGCAAACCAGCTGGAGTTGGGGTTGGCTGTGTCTGTGAGGAAAGGGGAGATATGTGTGGCAATCACGCAGCATTTACAATTGCCAGGAATGCCATCAGAATCTTTGGAAATAGCTAAAATGTAATTGCAAATGAAGCAGTGTGGGTTAGAGGCAAAAGAAAAGGAAAGATAGCATTGACAGAACAAAAATGAAGAGAGAATGAAATGAGACAGCTTGAATTATGATTAAAAACAGCGGAAAAAGAAATAGAGAGGAAATCCCTAGTAGAAGAAAGTGCGTGGGAGAGAGACAGAGAAGATAGACTGAAGGAGAGAGAGAAGAATCGGAGAAAGAGGTAAGACTTGAACTTCAGAGGTTGGAACTGAAAGCCCAAAGTCAAGTTAAAATGTAGGAGGTCGAGGTGAAAGTCGGAATAATGATGAGGGCGGTGACGGAGAGCAATCCCATCTGAGTTAAAGGCCTGGTGGGATCTGTTTAAATATGTTCAAGCATCACCAACGTTCAACAAGATGGATCGAGAAGCCTTTTTCATTCCATTTGAGAAAATAGCGAAATATATGAAATGGCCAGTGACCATGTGGGTATTGTTGATTTAAACAAAGTTGGTATGTGGAGCCAGTGAAGTATTTGCATTGCTAACACAGGAGGTACCTGGTGAGGGTAATGAGGTGAAAAATGCCACCTTCAATGCATATGAACAAAGACCAGAAGCTGACATAAGCGTTTCAGGAGAGGGATCCTGGTCAAACATACATTGAGTTCGAAAGGATCAAACCCCGTAATTTTGATAGAGGGAGAAAAGCATTGAAAATATATCAAACATATGATGCTCTGAGAGGGATGATTATTTTGGAGGAGTTCAAAGAATCACTTCCTGAAGCCCTGAGAACTGACGTGGAAAAGCAGAGATTTAAAACTGTTAGATTAACAGCTGAAATGCCAGGTCATTATGAATTGATTCATAAATCAAAATTTGACTTCCGACATCAATCTCAATCTGTGAAGGATAGTAATTGGGGAAAAAGAGAAATCCTCAAGTGGTAAGGGAAAGGAGATCTCATTGAAGATCGTAAAGGTAGTTTACCAGAGGGTGAAAAGGAACCCCATGATAGGGGAAAGAGGAGTAAAAATGCTCCAGTGTTTTCACTGTAATAAAGTAGGCGCCACATCAAGTCACAATACTGCTGGTATAGGAGAAGCACTTTGAGAAGACAGGTGTGGGAAAACAGGATAAACCAGTGAATATTGTTATTGTGGGAAAGGAAAGTGCAGTGGAAGCTAAAAAAAAAAGCTGTGAAAGAATGCACAATCCAATCAGAGGTTGGTTGAGAAGAGAATGCCAGATCTCTTTGTAAATTATTTACTTGTGAGGGTAAGGTTGACTCATGTATGGCAGCAGGAGCAGGTAAAAAAATTAACATTTTCGGTGATATGGGAGGAAGTCAATTTTTGATAGGGAGAGATGAGGAGATATGTGTTCACAAGGCATATTGCCAGGAAAAGTAATTATACGTGGAATTCATGATGAGAAATGCAGTGTTTCATGGTGTGAAGTGAGATTGGAAAGTCCAGGAAAAAGTGGCAAAGTGGTGGTAGGAGTAATCGAGAAATTCTCAGTTCCAGGAATGCAATTTATCCTTGGTCATGATACAGCTGGATCACAGGTGAGAGTGATGCCTACAGCAGTTGAAAAGCCGGTGGAATATCAGGCAACTGAGGTATACCGGGAAGGATATCCTGGGATTTTTCCTGACTGTATGGTAAGACAGTCACAAAACAACAGGTGGAATCAGGAGGAGAAATCAAAACATGAAGACAAGGAAGTTGAGGTTCAATTATCAAAGCCTGTGTCTGATCCAATGGTTGAGAACAAACAGGAACAGGTGGAAGATGAAGTGGATATCTTTAGTTCAGAGAAAGTAAATGAATTACAACAGGAAGATGAAAAACTAAAGCAGCTGTATCAAAATACATATGTAGAAGGAGAATCTGTGTGTATCCCAGAATGTTAGTACCATAACAATGACTTCTTGATGAGGAAATGGAGACCATCGCATATTCAGGCAGAAGGGAAGTGGACAGAAGTCCATCAGATTGTATTACCAGTGGGTGAAAGAAAGGAGGTGTTGTGGGTAGCACATGAATTACCAGGAGGAAGTCACATGGGAGTTAGGACATCACAAGCCAAAATACAGAAACATTTTTGTTGGCCTAGACCGCATAAGGATGTAATCAGTTTTGCCAAGCATGTCATGGGTGCCAGGAAAACCTCAAACAGTTATAAAACCAGCACCCTTGATGCCCATTCCCATGTTTGAGGAACCTTTTATATTGGTTCCATAGGACCCCAACTTTAAACATAAAATGGGCGTCAGTGTTTATTCACCATAATGAATGAGTTTACTAGATTTATCAGATGTAATTCCATTACGCAGTATCACAGTTAAAGGATTGTGGAAGAGTTACTCAAATTCTTTACGAGATATGTACTACCCACTGAGATATAATCAGGGTCACATTTACATCCAAAGCATTCAAGGATGTTATGGATAAAATCATAGAGATGTACAGCACAGAAACAGATTCTTCAGTCCAAATCGTCCATTCTGACCAGATATCCTAACCTAATCTAGTCATATTTGCCAGCACTTGGCCCATATCCCTCTAAACACTTCCTGTTCATATACCCCACCAAATGCCTTTTAAAAGCTACAATTTTACCAGCCTCCATGACTTCCTCCAGCAGCTCGTTCCATACATGCACCACCCTCTGCATGAAAAAGTTGCTCTTTAGGCTCCTTTTATATCTTTCCCCTCTCACCCTAAGCCAATGCCCTCTAGTTCTGGACTCTCCCATTTCAGGGAAAAGACCTTGTCTATTTATCCTATCCATGTCCTTCATGATTTTATAAACCTCTATAATGTCACCCCTCAGCATCTGACACTCCAAGGAAAACAACCTCAGTCTATTCAGCCTCTCCCTGTAGCTCAAATCCCCCAGCCCTGTCAACATCCTTGTAAATCTTTTCTGAACCCTTTCAAGTTTCACAAAATCCTTCTTCCATGCTATATTCCAAAAGTGGCCTGACCAATGTCCTGTACAGCCACAACATGACCTCCCAACTCCCATATTCAGTGTTCTGACCAATAAAGGAGCTTGGGAATAAAACAAATCAAAACCACTCGATACCATCCAGAATGAAAAGGAGCATTAGAATGGTGGCATGAAACTTTAAAGACCATGTTGAAGGCTTATCATCAAGACTATCCAGAGAATTGGGATAAAGGAATTCCATTTGTACTTTTTTGCAATTTGGTTGCACCAAATGAATCTATCAAATTCAGTTCATTTGAATTTGTTTTGGGCTGAAGTTGAGAAGTCCACTGAAATGAATTAATTGAAAATTGATGAGTCAGAGTTTTGAGACCATACAATTCGACTGTGTGTCAGATTTTAGTGTAGAGAGCAAGTGAGTTGGCTCGACAACATTTGAAAGTAGCTCAGAATATAATGATAGAGGAAGTATACAAGAAATCAAAAAATTGCCATGTTGCTAGTGGAGATAAAGTGGTAACGTTATTTCCAACGATAAGGGAACGTTTACAGGCAAGTATTACTGGACCTGATCAAATTGAAAGGAAATTGAATAAGGTGAATGTTTGCAGAACTCAGATCAGATTGTTCTGAATTGGGCATTCCTCAAATTAGACCGTGAAGAAGTTCTCAAAAATTGGGATAAATTATTGAGTTATCTTTCAGAGGAAATTCAAAGTGGCCTTAAAGAGTTATTCCAATCACATGGAGAGACATAGCTAGGAAGCACTAATTAAATTATGCATGATTCCAATCCAGAAAATGCTGTTCCAATTAAGCAACATCCTTATTGACTTGTCCTCTGAAGTTGGCACATGTTCAAATAAAAATTGAATGCACGTTGAAAGACAACATCAGTAACTGGAGCTCACTCATAGTAATGGTGCCAAAACCAGATGGTACCCAACGATTATGTGTAGCTTATTGCAAAGTCATAACCTATTCCACATTTTGAAGACTGTATTGAGAAGTTGGGACACAGAACATAGTCTTCTAAGTTGGACCTACTCAGTTACATGGCAGGTACCTTTATGAGTGGAGACAGTTTCAGTTTCTGTAACACAGAATGAGCTATATCAGTTTGAAGTCATGCCATTTGGTCTGAAAATCCACCAGCCACATTTCAAAGACAAATTAATAAAGTCATTTCTGGATTACCCAATTGTGTGCTAGATATCGACGAGCTGGTGATTTTTAGGCACACATGGAAGGAACATTTGCAGCATTTATTGGAATAGTTTGATTCACTTTCAGAGGCGGGCTTGGTGATAAACCTGGCTCAGGGTGAGTTTGTAAAAGGCCAACTTGCATTCTTGGGCCATGTCAGTGGACACGGACAGATGGCGCACAGGATGTGAAAACAGAAGTTATTTGGGAGTCTTACATCCCAGCAGCAAAGAGGGCAGTGCTATAATTCCTGGGTTTGAGTGTTTTTTATTGGAATTTCATCCCCAGGTTTAGCAGTGTGTTTCCTCCACTGACTGACCTATCAGTGGACAGCAAACCATCAGAAGGTATTTGCCAGCCTGAAAGCTGTCCCAGTGCTAGCCACACCTCATCAAGCAAAGCCATTCAAGGTATTGGTGCTATACTCTTGCAAGAAGATGACGAGAAGATGGATATTGGGTATTTTTCCAGAAAATTGAATAATCATCAACGGAACTGTTCCACGATGAAGAAGGAAACCTTGAGCTTCGTATTGGAGTTACAATATTTCAACACTTATATTGTTAGTAATGTGTGTGAGATATTAGTACATACTGACCACATCCTTTTAAGGTTCTTAGAAACATTTAAGGAGAAAAAGTTGAGACTGTTTCGATGGAGCTTATAATTGCAGCTATTCAATTTGAAAGTTTTCCACCCGGCAGAATGAAGAGGTGTCAATTGTTATGAAGCAATGGTGAACCGCTCTGTCAGTTCAACCAAAAACCCAGAAAAGCACACCTCGCCTTGTAATCTGTAATGAGTGACAGAGAACTCCCAAATTGCACTATGTTAAAAAAAATCCATTTAGTTTTTTAACTTGAAAAGTGAACATTAAACAACAATTATTCATAATTCTAAGACCCCCCTTCTCTTTCCTGCTCGTTACTTGCCTCCAACTCGATAACAACATGCTGTTCCAATAAAACATTTGTTGGAATACATCAACTTAATTTCACAACCACACAGCGGCTGTCATCTTCGGTGTCTGTCTTTTCCAGATGAAGATCTCCCCAGGTTGTCTTCTTTCTTTTTACTGTGAGTATGTTTCATATGAATAAGTACCTTTGGCAGAGAGTGTTTCTTAATTACTTAGATCTGTGTTGATGGCAGTTGCTCTATCCGCAATATTCAAAAATTTTAGATTTTTATATTCACAACGTCAGATCATTTCATTGGTTTGATGTTGGCAAAACATTAAATTCAAACTCGATTAAGTTTTAGTTTCCAGGGCCATAATTTAAACTGGTTACAGTCATAGAGATGTACAACACAGAAACAGACACTTCAATCCAACTCATCCATGCTGAACAGTAACATTAACCTGATCTAGCCACATTGGCCAGCACTTTTCCCATATCCCTCTAAACATTTCCAGAAGGCTCTTAAATGCTGTAATTGTCCCAGCCTCTGGCAGCTCATTCCATACATGCAGCACCTTCTGCATGAAAGCATTGCCCATAAGGTCACTTTTATATCTTTCCCCTCTCACCCTAAACCTGTGCACTCTTGTTCTGGACTCCCCCATGCCAGGGAAAAGACCTTGTCTATTTACCCTATCCATGCCCCTCATGATTTTATAAACCTCTATAAGGTCACCCCTCAGCCTCTGACACTCCAGGGGCAACGACCCCAGCCTATTCAGCCTCACCCTGTTGCTCAAACCACTCAACCTTGGCAGCATCCTTGTAAATCTTTTCTGAACCCTTTCAAGTTTCACCGTTGGTTAAATCTGAATTATTATCAAAACAGCAAACTACTCAGGTATCCATTTCAGACTGCTATCTATGTGCTTGTCATCTCTCAGTTCAGAATAGCATTCACTCTCTCTTAATGGTCCAGTACATGCCTTCAACATCATAACACCAATGCATTGTTGTGACTTTCGTAAAGCAAGAAGGAGGCATTTGGTGGTGATGGAGAAAAATGCACTAAAATAGACTGTGGTAGTAGGGTTAGAAAGCAATAGATCTCTCTCAGCTGCTACACGCTGTCTCTGAAGTTTCTCTGGATTTGTTTTACCTCTAGGGCTGCTGGAGTTGTGTGTGAGACATTTCTGTTTTCTGAATATACCTTTTGGCAAGGGTGTGTTTATGAGATGTTACTATATTGGAACAGTAACTGTTTAAGAGTAAAATAATCGGTTATTCTGTTCAGTTTTCCAGTAGAGTAGTTAAGTAATTCGTGAGAGTAGTTAAGTAGTTAAGTTCCTCTTTCTTTTGTTTGCAATTTAACAAAAAGTGCTTGAATGAACTGTTTTAAATATTACAGTGAAGTACAGACCCTTCAGCCCTCGATGTTGTGCCTCGATGAAGCCCAGCTAACCTACACTATTCCATTCTCACCCAGATGACTATCCAATGACCATTTAAATGCCCGTAATGTTGACGGGTCTACGACTGTTCCATGCCCCACCTACTCTCTGAGTAAAGAAACTATCTTTGACATCTGTCCTATATCTATCACCCCTCAATTTGAAGATATGCCCCTTTATGCGAGCCACCAACATCTGAGGAAAAAGGCTTCACTGTCCACTCAATCTAACCTTCTGATTATCTGATATGTCTGCAACAAAAACAGCCTCAAGTCCCTCAGCCTCTCCTCATAAGACCTTCTTCACCAACACATTCCACCCTGACCTTAAATTTACCTGGACCATCTCTGACACCTCGCTCCCCTTCCTGGATCTCTCCATCTCCATTAGTGACGACCGACTTGACACTGACATTTTTTACAAATCCACTGACTCCCATAGCTACCTGGATTACACCTCTTCCCACCCTATCTCTTGCAAAAATGCCATCCCGTATTCCCAATTTCTCCGCCTCCGCCGTATCTGCTCCCAGGAGGACCAGTTCCACCATAGAACACACCAGATGGCCTCCTTCTTTAGAGACCGCAATTTCCCTTCCCACGTGGTTAAAGATGCCCTCCAATGCATCTCGTCCACATCCCGCACCTCCGCCCTCAGACCCCACCCCTCCAACCGTAACAAGGACAGAACGCCCCTGGTGCTCACCTTCCACCCTACAAACCTTCGCATAAACCAAATCATCTGCCGACATTTCCGCCACCTCCAAAAAGACCCCACCACCAGGGATATATTTCCCTCCCACCCCTTTCCGCCTTCCGCAAACACCGTTCCCTCCGTGACTACCTGGTCAGGTCCACACCCCCTTACGACCCACCCTCCCATTCTGGCACTTGCCCCTGCCACCGCAGGAACTGTAAAACCTGTGCCCACACCTCCTCCCTCACCTCTATCCAAGGCCCTAAAGGAACCTTCCACATCCATCAAAGTTTCACCTGCACATCCACTAATATCATTTATTGTATCCGTTGCTCCCGATGTGGTCTCCTCTACATTGGGGAGACTGGGCGCCTCCTAGCAGAGCGCTTTAGGGAACATCTCCGAGACACCCGCACCAATCAACCACACCGCCCCGTGGCCCAACATTTCAACTCCCCCTCCCACTCTGCCGAGGACATGGAGGTCCTGGGCCTCCTTCACCGCCGCTCCCTCACCACCAGACGCCTGGAGGAAGAACAGCTCATCTTCCGCCTCGGAACACTTCAACCCCAGGGCATCAATGTGGACTTCAACAGCTTCCTCATTTCCCCTTCCCCCACCTCATCCTAGTTTCAAACTTCCAGCTCAGTAACTGTCTCCTTGACTTGTCCGACCTGCCTATCTTCTTTTCCACCTATCCACTCCACCCTCTCCTCCTTGACCTATCACCTTCATCTCCTCCCCCACTCACCCATTGTACTCTATGCTACTCTCTCCCCACCCCCACCCTCCTCTAGCTTATCTCTCCACGCTTCCGGCTCACTGCCTTTATTCCTGATGAAGGGCTTTTGCCCGAAACATCGATTTCGCTGCTCGTTGGATGCTGCCTGAACTGCTGTGCTCTTCCAGCACCACTAATCCAGTATTTAGTTTTCAGCATCTGCAGTCATTGTTTTTACCTCCATGCCAGTCAACATCCTAGTAAATCTCCACTGAACCCTTTCCAAACGTTTCCACATCCTTCTGATAATGTGGTGACCTGAACTGCACACAATACTCCAAGTGCGGCTGCACGAGAGTTTTGTATAGCTGCAGCATGACCTCATGGTTCCAAAACTCGATCCTTCTACCAATAAAAGCTAACACACCTAATGCCTTTTAACATCCCAATCAACCTCAGTGGCAACTTTGAGGGATCTGTGTATGTGGACGCTAAGATCTCTCTGCTCACCACAATACAAAGGATCTTATCATTGGTCTGGTTCTCTGCATTCCTGTTACTCCTTGCAAAGTGAATCACCTCACACTTTCCTGCATTAAACTGCATTTGTCACCTCTCAGCCCAGTTCTGCAGCTTATCTATATCCCTCTGTGACCTCCAAAATATTCTGGCACTATGCACAACTGTACCAACCTTAGTGTCGTCCACAAAGTTACTCACCCATCCTTCTATGCCTTCATCCATGTCGGTTATCAAAATGACAAACAAGAGTGGAACAAAACAGATCCTTGCAGTACCCAACTTGTAACTGAACTCCAGGATGAACATTTCCCATCAACTACCACTCTCTGTCTTCTTTCAGCTAGTCAATTTCTGATCCAAACAACTAAATTGCCCTCAATCCCATACCTCTGTATTTTGTGCGGTAGCCTACCATGGGGGAAACCTCATTAAACACCTTACTGAAATTCATACACACCATATCAATGGCTTTAGCCTCATCCATCCTTCTCAAAGAACTCAATAAGGTTTGTGAGGCACGACCTACCCTTCACAAAACCATGCTGACTATCCATTATCAACTTATACCTATCGAAATGATTATAAATCTTATCTCTTGTAATCTTTTCCAACATTTTACTCACAATTGAAATAAGGCTCACTGGTCTGTAATTACCAGGGTTGTCTCTACTCCCCTTCTTGAACAAGGGAGCAACATTCGCTGTCCTTCAGTCTTCTGGTGCTATTACTGTAGACAATGACAACATAAAGATCAAAGCCAAAGGCTCCGCAATCTCCTCCCTAGCTTCCCAGAGAATCCCATCTGGCCCAGGGGATTTATCTATTTTCACATTTTACAGAGTTGCTAGCACCTCCCCCTTGTGAAGCGAAATCTCATCTAGTCTAGTAGCCTGTTTCTCAGTATTCTCCTCGACCACATTGTCTTTTTCCAGTGTGAATACTGACAAAAAATATTAATTTTTCACTTCCTCTATCTCCTCTGACTCCAAGCACAACTTCCCACTGCTGTCCCTGATTGGCTCTAATCTTACTCTTATCATTCTTTAATCCCTTTTATACCTATAGAAAGAGTTAGGGTTTTCCCTGATCTTATCCGCCAACAAATTCTCACATCCCCTCCTTGCTGATCATAGCTCTTTCTTTAGGTCTTTCCTTGCTAACTTGGAACTCTCAATCACCCTAACTGAGCCTTCACAATTCATCCTAACATAAGTCTTCTTCTTCCTCTTGACAAGAGATTCAACTTCCTTTGTAAACCATAGCTCCTGCGCTTGAGAACTTCCTCCCTGTCTGACAGGCACATACTTATCAAGGACACACATTAGCTGTTCCTTGAATAAGCTCCACATTTCGATTGTGCCCATGCCCTGCAGTTTCCTTCTCCATCCTATGCATCCTAAGTCTTGTCTAACTGCATCGTAATTGCATTTCCCCAGCTGTAGCTCTTGCCTGTCTACATACTGTGTCAGAATACACTCCTGTACACATTGGACAAAAACTGACCCATCTAAAGTTCTTGAACTATAGTATTCCCATTCAATTTTTGGGAAGGTGAAGTCTCTCATTACAACTCCCTGTCACTCTCACTCCTATCAAGGATCATCTTTGCTATCCTATCCTCTAAATCTCTGGAACTTTTCAGAGGCCTATAGAAAGTTCCCAACAGGGTGACCTCTCCTTTCCTGTTCCTAACCTCAGCCCACACTACCTCAGTTGACGAGTCCTTCAAAGTCCTTTCTGCAACCGTAACACTGACCTTGACTAACAATGCCACACCCCCACCTCTTTTACCATCTTCTCTGTTCTTACCGAAACTGCAACAACCATTCCTATCCCTGCTCTATCCATGTCTCCGAAATAGCCACAACATTGAAATCCCAGGTTCCGACCCATGCTGCAAGCTCACCCACCTTATTCCAATGCTTCTGACATTGAAAATAGACACACTTAAAACCAACGTTTTTTGCTTGTGACTCTGAAACCTTATTTCAGACCTCCTTATTCTCAACCTCCTCTATCCTCAAATTGTAATTTACTTTCCCATTCCAGTGCGGAATTAGTTTAAAGACACCCAAACTGCATGAGCAAATCTCCTTCCCCTCTCCCCCTCCTCCCCAAGGATATCAGTATGCCTCTGGTTCAAGAGAAGACCATCGTGTTTACAGAGGTCCCACCTACACCAGAAAGAGACCCAATTATCCAAGAATCCAAAACCCTCCCTCCTGCACCATCCCTGTAGTCACATGTTCAATTCCTCCCTCTCCCTATTCCTCACCTCGCTAGCACGTGGCACGTGTAACAAACTAAGGATAATAACTTTGTTTATCCTAGCTCTAAGTTTCCATTCTAGCCCCCTGACTTTCTGCCTTAAATCCACATCTCTCTTCCCACCTATGTTATTAGTGCCTATGTAAACCATGACTTGGGGCTGCTCCCCCACCCCCTCAAGGATCCTGAAAACACGATCAGAGACATCTCGCACCCTGGTACCTGGGAGGCAACACACCAACCATGAGTCTGTCTCATTCCCAATGAATCTCCTCTCTATCCCCCCAACTATGGAGTCTCCAATGACTAATGCTCTGCTCCTCTTCTGCCTTCCATTCTGAGCAACAGGGACAGAATCTGAGTCAGAGACCTGTGCCCCATTGCTTACCCCTGGTAAGTTGTTTCCCTTAACAGTGCCAAAAATGGTCTCCTTGTTGTTGAGGTGATCGGCCACAGGAGATTCCTGCACTTCCTGCCAGTTCTCTTTCAGTCCCCTGACGGTAACTCATCGACCTTCTTCTTTTACCTGAGGTGTGACTACCTCCCTATAACTCCTTACAATAACCCCCTCTGCCTCCCAAATGATCCGAAGTTTGTCCAGCTCCAGCTCCAGTTCCCTACCGCAGTTTTCGAGGAACTGGAGTTGGGTGCACTTCCCACAGATGCAGTCAGCAGAGACACTAGTGGTGACCCTTCCCTCCCACATTCTGCATGAGGAACCTTCAACTGCTCTAACCACCATTCCCAACATTCCAAATTCCAAACGATCCGACTGAAAAACTAAAAAGAGGAAAAAACGAGTCACCTTATCAATCTGGCACTCAGTTCGAGGCAGAGGACAGGTGGGAGATACAACTCGGGTAGTGTTGTGGGTAAAGCAACCACCCAAACATAAGGCCTCACTTACCCATAAGTCCTGTGTCCACTCCTGCTCAGTGTGTGCTCTGCCTATTCACGAGGTGAGTTAATAAACTTTACTCCAAATTTCCTGACGGGTCTCTGGTCCTTGCTGTCGCTCCTCCCACTGCAACTGCCACTGAGAAAGTCCCTCTAATGCGAGGGTTTAGGTATTTATCCGGAAGCGGTTTACTGTATGTCATTAAATAGGCAGGGGGTAGCAATAAAGGAGGAGTTCATTCAGTCCAAGCAGAGGGTCCTGGCAGTACCTCCCCAGGCAAGCAGTCAGGAAGGTCATTAGTAAGTAATGAGGCTATTGCAATTCACTTCCACAACCAATATCTTTGATGATGTGATGTGACACACACAGATTCCAGTGATCGACGCCTTCAATAAATTGCTATTTATTATTGAGCTCTGGGCCTGTTACTCACAAACAGGACAATTCCACTTCAGGCTCTCGGTTCCTATTAGACACAAACAAGACCACTCAGCCCCTTTAGCTCGTTACATTGGACCAGTATAAGGTCCATCCAGCCCCAGAAGCCTTTAGCACAGGGACAGGAGGAGGCCCATTCAGCCTCTCAGGTCTGTGAGAGAGGAACAGGAGAAGCTCCATTCACCACCTCTCCCCCCACCCCGCCCCCAGCCCGCCATGTTTAATGCTGTCCAGGTCTACAGAGAGACAATATCAGGAAACACAAAGGGTTAACAGTTTGTTTGTAATCCGGGGCTAATTGCTGCTTTCTCACTTTGAACCAACTTCCTGCTTTCACTCACTGTGACAGAAAACAGTTCTGATTAAAAACTCAAGGGGAACACTACAGGAAGTGGCCATTCCACCCTCCCCAGGCGAGCAGTTGGACAGGTTCAGGGGAACTAAAGTCTTGCTGATGTTGGGATGTTGTGAAGATATATTCCAATGAACAATTTCGGTTGTTAGGAAGATCTCACTGTAGGGCTCAAGTCTGTTATACAGGATATCTTTCTCGATCAAGGAACGTGGGTAATGCCGAGACAGGAGCTTTGGGACATCCTGAAGAGGTGAAAGCTGCTATAAAATTTCAAACATTTTATTGTTTTACCTTCTTGAAGCCTCCTGACTCTGAGGAGCACCTATCATCCCACAGAGAATCAAAGTAGTCTACAAGGACATGGTCTAAAAGCAGTTCTGATCTCTCGAGAGCTGCTGACAAGAGGTGAGGTCTCATTAACTCCTTTGTCTTTCAGAGCTTGAGAGGGTGAGGCTGATGAAATATCTGGGAGCAGACACTGATCAAGAAATTTTACATCCTGCTGTTACTTCTCCAAGGTAATGACATCATCAGCTCGGACACGCTCATGGTTAATAGTCTTTGTAAAAGGTTGTTCTTATCGAGGTGTGTTTGGGAACCAGTGCAGCAGTGAGGCAGTGTACACACTCATACCTAGTCCTGGTCACCCATCACCCTGTGCTCACTGATATACACTGGCTCCCATCCTGACAACAGTCGTGGAGTAACACAGAGATCCCACAGTGTACATTGCAGATCGAGAGGAGGTTACAGAGGGAGGGAGTGGAGAGTGGTGACAGATAGATGGGAAAGCAGTGGTGATTATCATAAAGCTGAAGTTTTGTTGACCAATGGAATTCAGTGAATGAGGATTCAGTCATGAGGATGAACTGGAATAAATACTGGGGAATAATGTTTATTCTGACACTGCAAGTTCAGTTACAATTTACTGAAACTTATGTTTTTTACTGGTTTAGTTAGAATTTCCTACAAAGAAAGTACAGCAGCTCAGAGAATCGACAGACTGGTCAGCATCGCACTTCCTGTTCATTCTCACTGTGCTAGAAACCTCAATAAGGGTGTGAGATAACCGACAGAGAGAAGAGAGAGTGCAGGGCTGACATGTTCCCAAAAAGGTGAAGGACAGGACCAATAGGCTGAGAGAACCCTGAATGTCAGTGGATGCACAGGATTGGATACGGGAAAAAAACCCTTTTGACAGACACTGAGTGCTCAAAACACTGGATACCTCAGCGGAGAAAATACAGGGGGTTACTGAAAATGGGAATTAGGAGAACAACCAGGGAAAAGGTCAAAGTAATGGTGAGTACTATGAAGGAAAACCCAAAGGTGTTTTATAAGTATATTCGGGGTCAGAGAAGGAGCAGGCCCCATTAGGGACCAAACAGGCAAACTGTGTGTGTGGAGCCAGAAGACACAGCTGAGGTTCAAAATGAGTACTTTGTATCTGTATTCACTGTAGAGAGGGACAAGGTAAATCTGGGACTCAGGGAGGGAGACTCTCATATATTTTAATGAATTAGCATTGAGATGGAGGAGGTATCGACGGTTTAATTGCCTCGAAAATGGATCAGTTCCTTTGGCCCAGATCACACGTACCTCAGACTGCTGTGGGAGGCGAAGGGAGGAGATTGCAGGCACCCCGACATTAATTTACAAATCCTCTTGTTTTGAGGTTTTGATTTATTATTGTCTCATGCACATCAGTACAGTGAAAGGTTTTCCACGCAGTACATAAACATCACAGTGTGCAAAGACCATCGTGTGATTGTACAGAGTGGGGAATACAGCTGCGCAGAATTTGTACAAAAAGCAAGATGAACATTAGGTTTGAAATTTGAGAGGTCCACTCAGAAGTCTAACATCAGGGAAGAAGCTGAACTTGAACCTGTCGGTATCTGTGTGGAAGGTTTTGTATCTCCTGCCTGATGGAAGGGTTGGAAGAGATTAGAACCAGGGTGGGGAGGGCTCTCTGATGATGTTGGCTGTCTCTCTGAGGCAAGGAGAGGTGTACATGGAGACAATGGACAGATGATCAGCTTGTGTGATGGTCCAGGCTGTGTTCACAACCCTCTGTAGTTATTTACAGGCCTGGGCAGAGCGGTTGCTGTTCCAAGACGTGATGTATGCAGATAGAATGCTCTTCTTGGTGCATCTGGAAAGGTAGGTGAGGGGCCTAATGCTGAATTTCCTTCACCTCCTGTCAAAGAAGACGCATTGATGTGCCTCTTCATCGTCGCATCTACATGGGGTGGTCCAGGACACATTGTTGGTTATCGTCACTCTGAGGAATTTGATGCTCTCCACCCACTCCTCCTCATCCCCCTCCACCCTCCATCCAGTCTCTGTAACCTCCTCCTGCCTCTACATCCCCTCCTTATCCCTGTAACATCCTCAAGCCACTACTCCCCCTCCCTATCTCTGTAACCCCTTCCAGCCCCTACACCCCCTCCCTATTCCTATAATCTTCTCCAGCCCCTACACCCGCTCCCTTTCTCTGTAACCCCCTCCAGCCACTACACCCCTTCCCTATCTCTGTAACCTTGCCTGCCCCTACATACCCTCCATATCTCTGTAACCTCCTCCAGAACCTACACCCCCTCCCTATCTCTGTAACCCCTTCCAGCCCCTACACCCCCTCCCTATTCCCATAATCTTCTCCAGCCCCTACACCCGCTCCCTTTCTCTGTAACCCCCTCCAGTCACTACACCCCTTCCCAATCTCTGTAACCTTGCCTGCCCCTACATACCCTCCATATCTCTGTAACCTCCTCCAGAACCTACACCCCCTCGCTATCTCTGTAACACCGTCCAGCCCCTACACCCCCTCCCTATCTCTAACCCCTCCAGCCCCTACACCCCCTCCCTATCTGTGTACGATCCTCCATCCCCTACACCCCCTCCCTATCTCTGTAACCCTCTCCAGCCCCTACACCCCCGACCTATCTCTGCAATCTCCTCCAGCCCCTACATCCCCTCCCTATCTCTGTAATCCCCTTCAGCCCCTACACCCCCTCCCTATCTCTGTAACCCCCTCCAGCCCCTACACCCCCTCCCTATCTCTGTAACCCTCTCCAGCCCCTACACCCCTTCCTATCTCTAACCTCCTACAGCCCCTACACCCACTCCCTATCTCTGTAACCCCCTCCAGACCCTACACCCCCTCCCTATCTCCGTTACCCCTTCCAGCCCCTACACCCCCTCCCTATCTCCGTAAGCCCCTTCAGCCCCTACACCCCCTCTCTATCTCTGTAACCCCATACACCCCCTCCCTATCTCTGTAATCCCCTCCAGCCCCTACACCCTCTCCCTATCTCTGTCACCCCCTCCAGCCACTACACCCCCTCCCTATCTCTGTAACTCCCTCCAGCCCCTACACCCCCTCCCTATCTCTGTAACCCCCTCCAGACCCTACACCCCCTCCCTATCTCCCTAACCCCATCCAGCCCCTACACCCCTTCCCTAACTCTGTTACCCCCTCCAGTGGGTATGAACTTTCGAGATCTCTGTGCCTGTCCGATTCTCGAGTACCTCCTGATTCCTTGGCTCCACTATTCTCTGATTTGCCTTCAGCTGCCAAGGGGCCCTGAACTCTGGGATGAGTTCCTAAAACTCTCTAACTCTCTCTCTCTCTTTCTCTCTGTGTCAATCTGTGTCACTCTCTCTTTGTCTCTCACTCTCATATTTTCATTCTATCTTTGGTTCTGTCATCTCTATCTCTGTTGGTTTCTCTTACTCTTTCTCTCTCTGTATCTCTCTCTTTCTCTTGCTCCAACATTTCACCACAGTATGTCATCAATGTCCTCTCTGACTAAACCTTTTGTCACCTGTTTCCTGATATCCCCTGGTGGAACTCTGCATGAGACGATGGTGGATTAAGACGAACGATCAGTCCTTAGCAAAGAACTCATCTTCATCCCCCTCCCTCCATGCATCAATGAATTTAATACACGCCGTGATGTCGAACACTTCTTCCTCCGCCTCCGAGCTTACTTTCACAATCGGGACTCCCGTCCACCTTCCGAGGACCCCTTCACCCACCTCCAACACACTGCATCCACCTGGACACCCTGCGCTGGCCTATTACCTGCCCTCGACCTCTTCATTTCCAACTGCCGCTGGGACATTAACCGCCTCAACCTGTCGTCCCCCCTCCCCCACTCCAACCTCTCACCCTCACAACGTGCAGCCCTCCAATCCCTCTGCTCCAATCCCTACCTCACCATCAAGCCAGCGGATAAAGGGGGCGCAGTGGTAGTCTGGCGCACTGACCTCTACACCGCTGAAGCCGAACACCAACTCGAGGACACCTCTTCCTACTACCCCCTCGACCATGACCCCACCCCCCATCACCAAACCATCATCTCCCAGACCATACAGAACCTCATCACCTCAGGAGATCTCCCAACCACAGCTGCCAACCTCATAGTCCGGGAACCCCGCACTGCCTGGTTCTACCTCCTTCCCAAGATCCACAAGCCTGACCACCCTGGCCGACCCATTGTCTCAGCATGCTCCTGCCTCACTGAACTCATCTCTACCTACCTCGACACTGTCCTATCCCCCCTAGTCCAGGAACTCCCCACATACGTTCGAGACACCACCCACGCCCTCCACCTCCTCCAAGACTTCCGTTTCCCCGGCCCCCAACGCCTCATCTTCACCATGGATATCCAATCCCTCTACACCTCCATCCACCATGACCAGGGCCTCCAAGCCCTCCGTTTTTTCCTCTCCAGACATCCCCAACAGTACCCTTCCACTGACACTCTCATTTGTTTGGCCGAACTGGTCCTCACCCTTAACAATTTCCCCTTTGAATCCTCCCACTTCCTCCAGACCAAAGGGGTAGCCATGGGCACACGTATGGGCCCCAGCTATGCCTGTCTCTTTGTTGGCTACGTAGAGCAGTTGATCTTCCGTAATTACACCAGCACCACTCCCCACCTCTTCCTCCGCTACATTGATGACTGCATTGGCGCCACCTCGTGCTCCCGTGAGGAGGTTGAGCAATTCATCAACTTCACCAACACATTCCACCCAGACCTTAAATTTACCTGGACCATCTCTGACACCTCCCTCCCCTTCCTGGACCTCCCTTTCTCCATTAGTGACGACCGACTTGACACTGACATTTTTTACAAACCCACCGACTCCCACAGCTACCTGGATTACACCTCTTCCCACCCTATCTCTTGCAAAAATGCCATCCCGTATTCCCAGTTTCTCCGCCTCCGCCATATCTGCTCCCAGGAGGACCAGTTCCACCATAGAACACACCAGATGGCCTCCTTCTTTAGAAACCGCAATTTCCATTCCCACGTGGTTAAAGATGCCCTCCAACGCATCTCGTCCACATCCCGCACCTCTGCCCTCAAACCCCATCCCTCCAACCGTAACAAGGACAGAATGCCCCTCGTGCTCACCTTCCACCCTACAAACCTTCGCAAACACAAATCATCTGCCGACATTTCCGCCACCTCCAAAAAGACCCCACCACCAGGGATATATTTCCCTCCCCACCCCTTTCTGCCTGCCGCAAAGACCGTTCCCTCCGTGACTACCTGGTCAGGTCCACACCCCCCTACGACCCACCCTCCCATTCTGGTACTTTCCCCTGCCACCGCAGGAACTGTAAAACCTGTGCCCACACCTCCTCCCTCACCTCTATCCAAGGCCCTAAAGGAGTCTTCCACATCCATCAAAGTTTTACCTGCACATCCACTAATATCATTTATTGCATCCGTTGCTCCCGATGTGCTCTCCTCTACGTTGGGGAGACTGGGCGCCTCCTAGCAGAGCGCTTTAGGGAACATCTCCGAGACACCCACACCAATCAACCACACCGCCCTGTGGCCCAACATTTCAACTCCCCCTCCCACTCTGCCGAGGACATAGAGGTCCTGGGCCTCCTTCACCGCCGCTCCCTCACCACCAGACGCCTGGAGGAAGAACGCCTCATCTTCCGCCTCGGAACACTTCAACCCCAGGGCTTCAATGTGGACTTCAACAGCTTCCTCATTTCCCCTTCCCCCACCTCATCCTAGTTTCAAACTTCCAGCTCAGCACTGTCTCCTTGACTTGTCCGACCTGCCTATTTCCTTTTCCACCTATCCACTCCACCCTCTCGTCCTTGACCTATCACCTTCATCTCCTCCCCCACTCACCCATTGTACTCTATGCTACTCTCTCCCCACCCCCACCCTCCTCTAGCTTATCTCTCCACGCTTCAGGCTCACTGCCTTTATTCCGGATGAAGGGCTTTTGCCCGAAACGTTGATTTCGCTGCTCGTTGGATGCTGCCTGAACTGCTGTGCTCTTCCAGCACCACTAATCCAGTATTTGCTCTCCAGCATCTGCAGTCATTGTTTTTACCTCTCTGTTTATTGTGGCACAGAGTCTCCCACAGGACAGCTCACACCTTCAATGCATTATCTGGGCTGACATGACACCAGTTGTTAAAGTT